>NC_092876.1:286765372-286930372 GCF_028372415.1 Notamacropus eugenii
CAGGAGAAAAGATTACAACTGGACTCATGAATGTTATACTCCCTTTAAAGGACTATTTGGGCAAAGATGGTGAGGCAGGAGAGAGAGAACTACCTGAGGGGAAGTTTGGGATGGAGTAAGAAGCTAGCAGGACTAGCTGAACTTAGTTTTGAAAAAAATGAATGAACAGGTAATACATGAGCTCTCAAATAGCACATTAGATTAAAAGTTCTTAAACTTTTTGATATTATCAGCAGATTTGGCAGTCTGGTGAAACTCTTGTCAGAATAATGACAAATGCATAATACCTAGGTATACAAAGAAAATCATGTTGAAATAGTTAACAAACCATTTTCAAAAAATAAGTTCATAGACCCAGGTTAAGAACCTCTGCATTAGACCATTGATGCCTATATTTATTCAAAAGTAGAGGGGGAAAATATGATCTCTTAAGTTAAAGAAAGGTCTTCATTTCTCAAATATATAGGGAACTGAGTCAAATATATAAAAATAAGATTTATAAAAATAAAATTTATAAAAATAAGAATATTATAAAAATAATTTATAAAAATAAAAATAATTCCCCAGTTGGTAAATGGTCAAATGATATGAACAGACAGCTTTCAGAAGCAGAAATCAAAGTTATCTATAGTCACGCTTTTTTAAAAAATGCTCTAAATCATCACTGAGTAGAGAAATGCAAATTAAAACAACTCTGAATTACCACCACACCTCAGATTGGCTAACATGACAGAAAAAGAAAATGGCAAATGCTAGAGGGGATGTGGAAAAATTGGGGCACTAATCTACTGTTGACTCAGCAATTTCACAACTAGGTCTGTATCAAAAAGAGATAGAAGAAAAAGGAAAATAACCTATTTGTAAAAAAATATTTATATCAGCTCTTTTTGTGGTGGAAAAGAATTGGAAATCAAGGGAATGTCCCTCAGTTGGGTAGATGCTAAACATGTTATGGTATGTGATTGTGATGTGATACTATGATGCTATAAATAATGACAAGTAGAATCAATTTAGAAAAGCTTGGAAGGTCTTATATAAATTGATGCAAAGTGAAGTGAGCAGAACCAGGAGAACATTGTACACAGTAACAGCAACATTGTAACAATGATCAGCTGTGAAAGACTTAGATACTCTGATCAAGACATTTCCAAAGGATCCATGATGAAAAAGTCTATCCACCTCCAGAGAGAACTGAAAAACACTGAATGAAGATCGAAACATAATTTTTTATCTTTTTATTTTTCTCCTTTTCTTGTTTTTGGCTGTGTTTCTGTTTACAACATGAGTAATATGAAAATGTTTTCACATGCCTTCACATGTGTATTATTGTTATTATTCAGTCGTGTTTGACTCTTCATGACCACATGGACTCTACTGTCCATGGAATTTTCTTAGCAAGGATATTGAAGGGGTTTGCTGTTTTTTTCTCCAGTAGATTAAGGCAAACAGAAGTTAAGTGACTTCCCCAGGGTCACACAACTAGTAAGTGTCTGAGGCTACCTTTGAACTGAGATCTTCTTGACCAGAGGCCTAGCGCTCTATCCACTGAGCCATGTAGCTGCCTCCTAGGCAAATGATGGAGTGATTTCCCAAGGTCACACAGCTAATAAGAGTCTGAGACTATATTTAAACTCAGGTCTTCCTGACTCCAGGCCCAGTACCGTATCCACTGAGCCACCTAGTTGTCTTTTCACATGCATAATCAATATTAAATTACTTGCCTTCTCAAGAGAGGAAGAAAGGAGGGTGAGAGGGAAGGAGAGAATTTGGAATTCAGAATTTTTAAAAATGATTGCTAACATTTTTTACATTAAATTGGGAAATATTCAATGAAATAAAAATATTTTTTAAAGTTGTTTTTGAACCATAGAGGTCAAAACTACATTTAAATATCTTTTAGTCTGGGAGAGGCAGGGGCATCCAAGTAAAAGCAGGGACCTGCCTGAACTCTACCCTAAACCCTTCCAAATACCTTTAAAATTACTCTAAAAAAATTCTATAGCTCAAGAACCCCCCCAAAAAAGCATGAAGCAAATTTCAAGGCCGAGATAGCTTGAAAGTCTGGCAGGAAAGGTCTGTTGCACCAGAGTGAGAAAGGAGCACAGTTCAACACAGGCTGAGTGCCAACCAGGCCCCACCAAAGAAGGAGCAGGCCTTGGACAAAAGTCTCAGCTCACAGATACCAAAGTCAACTTGGAAGGCTGACAGGAAAGGTCCGTAACACCTGGATGAGAGTGTAATGCAGTCTAGCATGAGCCACGACAACACAGCCCTAGCCACAGCAAACTAGGAGCAGACTTTGGGAGCCTCTGAATCAGCAACAGCAGTGGCAGCACCTGTTTACAGAGCTCTCAGCACACAGACAGTAAGAGGGTCGAACAGCTGGTGAGAAGGATATTATAAGGGTCTTTTTGCCAGCACCAAGGCAGGATTCTGTTGTTTTGCCCATACCTGAATCTGGGTTATGGTCCTAAGTTGCAGTCCCAGGGCGAGGAGGAGCACTAGCATAGCAGAGCTTATGGCCAGAGTGGAGAGGGTACCTTCCCTCACATTTCCAGGGCAAAAAAGAGTTCTTGTAGTTGCTCACAGACCAACACACAGGCCAGGAGAATAGTAAATACTTCTCCTTAGATCATACCACCTTGGAAGCACTGAAAACTTACAGGGCTCTTGAAGTATCTCTGAAAATAACTGCAAAAAAAGCCATGAAGCTTGAAACAGTGTAGCATCCACCCTGGAAGTAGCACCATACTTTAACAAAGAATTTTAAAAAAACAAGAAGTAGACAGGGGAAATAAGCAAACAACAGAAAGGAAATCTGACCATACAAAGTTACTATGGTGACAAAGAATATAAAAACACACTCAAAAGACAACAAAGTCAATGCTTCTACATCCAAAGCCTCTAAGAAAAATATGAATTGGTCTTGGGCCTTGGAAGAGCTCAAAAAAGATTTTGAAAATCAAGTAAAAGAAATAGGGAATAACCAGAAAAGAAATGAGAGTGCTACAAGAAAATCATGAAAAATGAGTCAACAACTTGGTAAAGGAGACACAAAAATATGCTGAAGAAAATAATACCTTAAAAAATAAACTAGGGCAAAGGAAAAAAGAGGTACAAAATGCCAATGAGTGGAAGAATGCCTTAAAAAACAAAATTGGTCAAATGGGAAAGGAGATCCAAAAGTTCACTGAAGAAAGTAATTCCTTAAAAATTAGAATAGAGCAAATGGAAGCTAATGACTTTATGAGAAATGAAGAAACAATAAAAAAAAAAACCAAAAGAATGAAAAAAATAGAAAACGATATGAAATATCACTGGAAAAAAAAGTGACCTGGAAACAGATCCAGGAGAGATAATTTAAAAATAATTGGACTACCTGAAAGTCATGATCAAATAAAGAGCCTAGACAACATTTTTCAAGAAATTATCAAGGAAAATTGCTCTGATCTTCTAAAACCTAAGGATAAAATAGAAATCAAAAGAATACACTCATCACTCCTGAAAGAGATTCAAAAATGAAAACTCCCAGGAATTATAGCCAAATTCCATAGTTTCCAGGTCAAGGAGAAAACACTGCAAGCAGAGAGAAAGAAACAGTTCAAGAATCATGGAGCCACAGTCAGAAGAGTACAAGATTTGGCAGTTTCTACATTATGGGACCAGAGGGCTTGGAATATGATATTCCAGAGGGCAAAGGAGCTAGGATTACACCAAGAATAAACTACCCAGCAAAAACTGAGCATAATCCTTTAGGGAAAGAAATGTATATTCAATGAGATAGAGAATTCCTGGTGTTTGTGTGTGTGTGTGTGTGTGTGTGTGTGTGTGTGTGTGTGTTCATCCTTTGTTGCCGAAGACGACCATGCCATCAGAGAAATAATGACATGACTTGCACTTGACTTTGTTTTGAGTGAGGGAAGGCTGTGCAAGTCACCAGCATCACTTCTCCTCCAGAGCCATCTGAATCCAGTGATCCATTCATCAGGATGACTGGAGATGACCCAGGATGAGGCAGTTGGGGTTAAGTGACTTGCCCAAGGTCACACAGCTAGTTTGTGTCAAGTGTCTGAGGTGAGATTTGAACTCAGGTCCTCCTGACTCCTGCACTGGTGCTCTATCCATGGCACCACCTAGTTGCTCCAGAACTTTCTGGTATTCTTGATGAAAAGACCAGTACCAAATAGAAATTTTGACTTGCAAATGAATACTCAAGAGAAACATTAAAAAAAGCATCACTGCTAGGACAGCTGAGAAATACAGCCTGGACTCTGATTTCCAAATTCCTGGAGTTCACTTCAAAACATTTCAAAACTCCAAAGGTTGGAGATTCCATGCCTTCACCAGCTGCTTATGCAAAGGAGTCACCAAGAATCTCCAGAAGTAAATATCTAAAAAACAGACAGTCCTTTAGCCTCACCTTACCAACCAATGAGGTGAGCTCCTGGATGGGCCACACTGCTGGAAGATAAGGCAACCTCCACTCAGCTATGTCTGCACAATTCATTGACTGCTTTAGAAAGCTTGTCTCCTTGGTTCCTCTCTTACAACAAACCTAAATCAGCTGCAAACAAACCTGCAGCACAATTTGTTGACTGCTTTAAAAAGCTCACCCCTTTGGTTCCTCTCTCATCACATACCTAAATTTGATGCAAACAAACCTACATCTAGATATTAAGGCACCCACATAAAGAACCCAAGCCCCAGAGTCTGAGGATCTGGGTTCAATTCCACTTCTGATACTAACTGCTGGTGTCACCTTGGGCAAGGCACTTGTCTCTCCTGCTCCTCATTTTCTACATCTGTAAAAGGAAGACGTTAGACTAGATGGCCTCAGAGTGATTCCGTGGATGGGGGTGTCTACTCTAGGGTGGAAAGATCACTGAGTTTGGAATCAGAAAACCTGAGTTCTTGTCCTGGCTTTTGATAGGTGGGTGATCTTAGGTAGGTCATCTCATAATCTGAGTCCTGGTGTCCTCATCTATAAAATGGGGATAATAATATTCATGTTATTTGCCATAGGCAGTTATTGGAAAGAAATAATTCAATGATACCTGTAAAATATAAACAGGGAAGCATTCATTTTTGGAGTAGCAAAGAAAGGGAAACAAAGTAGAAGACCATCAGTTGGAAAGGAACTAAACCACTTGTAGTGCCATGAATGAATGTGATAGAATATTATAGAGGCATAAGAAATGGCAGAAGGTATGAGACTTATACGAACTGATGCCAAGGGAAGCTACCAGAACTAAGAAAACAGTCCACATGACTCCAGTGCAAGTGGAAAGAATAACAATGGAGACAAAATCAAAACTGAATATTTAACCTGAACTGAGCTTCATTCTGTAGAAGAAAGCAGAAAATGGCCATCTCTTTCTTCTTCACAGAGGTGGGTGATTAGGGTTGAAAACACTATTACACTCAATTGATTAGTTAGTTTTCCTCAATTGCTTTTTATCACTTCCTTTCTTATTATATGTTATAAGAGATATATTGAGAATGTAAAATCAAGATAGGAACAAAAAAAAAATTTAAAGTGCTAAAAAAAAGTATCTTTCAGTCTAACACCTGAGGGTCTAGTTTTTTTCTCACCAAAAATTTTAGACAAACAATAAAACTTAAGAATCATGAAGTTTAAACATAAAAATAACTTTTAAAACTTTATAAAAATGTATTAAAATCCAATGTTTTCCTGTATGCATACCTTTAAAAATAGGGAATGAACTTCCTGTTTTTTGATCCCATTTTGATCCCTTTTTGTGCTTTGGTACAATTTTTGACAAAATTATCTTGCAAAGAACTTTTCTGGGATCAGACCCCACAATAGTCCTCATTAAAATTCAAAGCCAATCTGTAGAGCTGTTTAAAGGTGTTTTGCTCCTCTTCATGTTGGGATAATTATCCACTTCCCTCTAACAGCTCCATTTTTTGAGCTAAGGAAGCATTAAGTACCCTCCTCCTCCTAATGATTGGAATTTCGGATATAGAGCCTTGTTCCTCAGTAATTCCCACAAGGAAGATTCTGTATATAGTACCTAATATTACATGGGCTTTCAAAGACTTTTTTTCAATTTTTTTATTATTCTTTCCATTAATTCTTTCATGCCCTGCTTTAGGGCAAGTGTTACCTATTGAATATGGTGCTAGGAAAAACATTTGCTCTGAATCTTGCCTATTTGTCCTCACTGCCTCAAAGGAGAAAACATATGACCTGTCTTTGATCAGGTTTTCTCCTTAAAATGAAAACATTCTCAACTATGTAACTCTTATAAAAGGTAAGCATTAAAATGCTGGCATAAATCACATTTGACTACAGAGACATAGCTCAAGCTCATAAAACTGCATTTAGACAAGAAAACGTGTCATTAGTTCATCTTTAGTCAAATCCTTTGTAAACAGCAGAAAATCTATTTAGGCTCATTGCAGACAAAAACTAAAACTGCAAGCAGACCTCATTAAGTTGTAGTTTCTGACTACTTTTTACCCATTATCTGATAAAGAAAAGGGCAAAGGCAGTATATAAATTATCTTTATTATTCGAGTGACTTCTCATAAGATAGCTACATTATTCAAATTAAAGATGTGACCCTTGTAAAATAAAAAAAAATTATTTCATGACTGATAATAAGATAAGACTATACTTCATGTATGTAGTCAGGCAAGAGATATAACTATTAATTTTTCAAGTTAAAACAAGAGACAGCCCAGTAACGATGCCCACACAAAGATTCACTGACAACCTTCTGTTCTCATGTTAAAAAAAAAAAAAATTATCTAGTTCTCATGCTATCCTGTCATGATTTGAGGGGATCAGCAGACTTTAGGTATGAGTTTCTATCATCTGTTCTATTTTTCTCTCATTGTGTTTTGTGACGAAACTTTTTGCAAAAGGAGCCAGGCCCAAATCAGAAATAAAAGTCTTAAAAACAACCTTTCAAATTAACTTCCTGTTTCCCTTTCATTTCAGAAAAAGACCACCGTACTAAGTACCATCTTTCTTTGTCCAGCATTCAGAAGCAGCAGGAATATCAGAGTCTGGGGAATCAGAGAGGTCATTCTCACTATCACCCCAAGGCTGGGATACCGTTAGTGTCTGAGGCATGGGGCAAAAGGACTAAGGCCCAGAAAAAAGCTTACAAGATAAGCGGCCATGACGGAGGTCAGGGTCAAGGCTTCTGGAAATTTAAAAGCAGACACAAATCACCAGAAGTATTACTGTTGACTCTCCTTACAGATGTTTTTGTATTGGTGAGCTTACATATGTACACATTTTTCCCCATAAACAACAGTAACAAACTGCACACACTTCAGAGTCATCTCGTGGTTGGATCTATCTGATTCGATGAAACTGTGATCACCTTTGCAAAATGGAGGTTTCTAGTTCTTTTTGCGGTTTTTTGTTTTTTTTAATATCCATCTCACTCTGACTTCCTGGTGCTTTTCTCCTGAAAGGGTTCTCATATTCCTAATAATGGAATCAAAGTCCTAGAATCTGCTGTCTGCCTGATGGCTCCTGATAGAGCAAGCTTTTTCTTTCCTGCTGGCAACTATTCCTAAAGCAGCAGTGTGATATGGTGGACAGAGGGCGAGCCTTAGAGTCAGGAGATCCTTCATTTTTCTGACACAAATTAGCTATTGTTAGCATGGGAGAGTCAGGTAACCTCTCAGAGTCCCAAGTAACTTTGTAAGACTTTAAATTATACAGGAGTTCTTGAGCTACATTAGCAGGTTTCAAAGCCTGCTTCCCACCCCAGCCCTCCCCCAAATTATTCTTAAGCACATTCCAGTTTATTACTCTGAAGAGCATCCTCTGTACTAACTATACCATCCTTGTTATCACAAATAATATGAGATGCCCAGTGATTCTGAAAAGTCCTTTTTGTTGTAACACTTTGCCTCCTAAAGTTTAATTAGGATTATCTGAACAATTATAGATACATATCAACAGAAGACTTAGATATTTGCTGCTGTTATTTTTGGTCACATCACTTTGATGGAGGCCACTCTGTTTTTCAAAATAAGAAACATGGAGGCTTAGCCAAGTTCTCCCAATAATTCTTTACTCAAATTGGAATTCCTTTTTGCTGTCCCAAACCCCTAACCTTATCATAAGAATATGTTGTTATCTTTTAAACAGACATATCTGATTTCATTTAAGCTACTTTCAGGTTAAAATATATATGGGTGTGTATGTACATGCGTGTATATATCTATATGCATACATATGTTGTATATAAAAGTATGTATGTATGTGTGTTTATATAAATACAGATATTGCATATACACCTATAAAATATATACATATATACCTATTTGTATATATACATGTATATGTGTGTATATATGTATGACATACAGATGAATGGATGGATAGAGAGATGAAATAGATATATAGAGATACATACTTTTTCATCAAAAGAAGGGAACTCTTGTGATCAAGATTCCCATTCATTATATGGTGAGATGATTTCGATAGCAAAAAAAGTTAACTAATATGTTCCTGATCACAGCAGTCCTCTATTCAAAAACTTTTTGTGGCTCCCTATGGCTTTACATACTAGAATGGATCTGAGATCTCATCAATATTCCTCTGCCAATGCAAATGTTTCTATTAGAGCATCATCATCAAAAAAGTAGTTTTCAAATATCTATAACCACTGAGCATTCTGGCAAATATTATTAAAAATTAAAATAGATGTGACCCTTACCATATAAAACTAATACTACACTGACATGATACACTGATGGGATAGCACATATGTGAGCATTTATACCAATTATGCCCAAAAAACATTAAGTAAAGTAAATTATTATTATTAAGTAAAGTAAATTATGTGGATGTACCATACACAGGTACACTGATGTATGAGTTATGAATTTTTCATCCCTCAATTTGTATTCATTCAACAATCATTTATTAAGTACCTAGTGTGTGTGAGTCACTACATTAGGCACTGGAGTTACAAAGACAAAAGTGAAACAATATGAATAGAAACTGAGTCATGCCAGTTGGATGTTTCTGTTAGGTAAATTTCAACAGAAGGAATTGGGATTAAATGATGGAAGAGAGACTTTGGAAAAATTTTTAAAAAAAAGGAAGAAGGCAGAGGGTGCAGTCTGAAAGGAAATTCATATTTGAAATGGGATGATATGAGAAAGTAGGTGGTAAGCAAGTCTGCCTGCTAAGAAGTGGAGGAGGCATTTATTATGAGCAAGGGATATGTCAAAATTACCCTTTTAAAATAGATGAATTAATGTTTAGCCCCATAAACGATCCATCCCTTTAAACCAGCCAATGATGATTACAGCTCTGAGAGCTGTCATTAAATAGCCTGGTACATACATGCCATATGTGTTTATCTTATTCACTAGCCTACTTACATGTGATAATACCAGAGCAGCTTTCAAGATGAACATTCGACAAGCCAGCCCACAGCCGACTGACACCTCCATTTCAGCTGGCCAGTGATATATAAAAAGAAACTGAATGTTTACTCGTGTGCTTTCCGGATTTGACATATGTGCTATAAGAGACACAGAAGGAAACTTCAGAAAAGAAATTAAGGAATGTACTTGTCAGTTTATTAATCAAAGTTTACCTGCTTCACATTACACAGAGACAAATTAAGCAGGCTACTATGGTACTCAGAAAACATCTGCTAACAAAGTCAGAAGTAATGATAAACAAACGAGTTCCCTTTGTGGTTGATTTTCATCCAGCTGCATTTAATTATAAAAGAGCTATCAAAGAAAGCTCCCCATTAGCTGCTAATTCAGAATGACTTCAGAAGAAAATCCCAGAGCCTCCAGTGATATCTCTCCAACTCCAACAACTTTCTAATCTCTACAATTGATTGGGAAGAGCTGAATTAAAGCAGCTTGGTTACCAATCCTCAGTGATATTAACTACGTAGGTAGTACGTGTTATTTCTATCTTTTCTTTAAAGATTAGCTTTGTATAACTGTGGCCAATTAAATAAGAATTACACTATGACACAATTTACAACAGATCCTGTTTGCTTCTAAGACTGGATTCATAGAGTGTTAAGAGACTGCTTCAAGGAAAGCCAAGGAGGAATTCTTACTATGCACAAGACAACAGAAAATAAGATAATGATCTTATTGTCAACTACTCAAAAGTTACCACACTTCAAAATTAAGTCCAAGTGACACGGGTTTTTGAAAGTCAAGTTGAGCTGGAGAGCCAAGTATCCAAGGTCTCTATGGAATTATTCTGTAGTCTACCAAACTCCATAATCAGTCCCAACTCTCATCCATTATACAGCATTGGCTCCTACAGCCCTCCCTCTATTTGAAAGCACATAGCTTGCTTGGTACGGGATGATGAGAAAAGGCAATACAGCCACATTTCTCATTCTCACTGTTTTTTCAATGAGACAATTGTGGGTGATTCCTCCCCCAAATCTGGCTTCTGTCTGGCTAGCAGGCAAACACAAAATCAAAAGCTGGTGTGCCAGAAATGCACAGCTGTATTTGTGCTTCTGCTGATCCAACTACAGAGCACACCACATGTCATTTACTTGTCTTGGGGTGGGCTGGTGAGGTGTAAGTTAAAGGGGCAGATGTATAATCTGGGAAGTGGTCCAAGTTCATTTTGTACTAATCTCCGTAACAATGCAACACATAGCACTGAAGGTACATTCAGAGAGCATATTGGATGTGAAGCAACTCAGGTAGGGAATAGTAGGATGTTGCCAGGGATGGTCCTAGCCAACTTCACAGCACCCACCCAATTCATAAAGCATCCTCCAAGAAACCTAGAGTTCTTTATTCCATCATGGAACATTTGTCCCCAGTTAGGGGAGGGAGGAAACTAGATTTTGCCTGCTGGCAATGTTTGCTTGCAATGCCTGCAGAGATACCACTGAGCAACCAAAAAAAAAAAAAAGGAAGAAGAAACAAGTTTCTTTAAATTCAACCATATTGCTATTGAGTCTTTTCAGAACTTACTAATTTACTTCAAGGGGCACTTTCCCCTTATTCATAATACCTGGTAATGGTAAGGAAGAAGATGATGACATTATTTTTGTGGTCTTTCTTTTTGTATGAATATCTTTCCAGGGATCAATCGGGGTGAGCATAAGACATTAATTTTGCCCTTGGCACAAGGATCAAACAATGTTGCCAATATCTATTGTTCTCTTTATAACAATATCTGTGGTGATTTGAACATAACCCCTTCTCCAGCTGGCCGGAGATCAAGCATTATTCTTCTGTGCATGGTTTCAGAAAGCTGGGAAGTGTCCTATTTAAAGAATAATGCTCATGTAGAAACATGGTCTGTGATGGTGGTCAACTGCAAAAAAAAAAAAAAAAAAAAAGAAAGGAAAACTGTTTTAAGTAGAGACGGATTTGGATTCTGCTTATGTTTTAGGGTGGTGGGCTGCATTGAATGACAGTTGACCTATGCTCAAAATTCACTCTCTCAGTGCTGTAGGAAAGAAATTATCTAATGATTAGATCTGTAGCCCAGATGTCATAACTTCAAATCAGCTTTTTTTCCCTTACTCAACATAAATTTTCTTCAAGACAACCAGAATTGTTCTGGAATGGCACCAATATTTTAGATAATGGAAGAACCCTGGTGACAAATTCAGATGATTTTCCAAGATGCTGCAATAATATAGTAGTGTCACTTCCCTTTTCAGACTGCCAGCATCAGCTTCTTGTCCATTCAAGGACTTGTTTCTAGAACCAATAGCTACCTTTCATGTTGTATTTTGACCAACCAGAATTTACTATCCTTCCCATAACATACAGTGACAGACAAAAATATAAAAAAAAAATTGGACTGTATATATGGGCAGTTTTCTGTATTCAAACAGCACATATAGATGTCTTCATGCACACACACCCACACACATATGCACACATACATACATGCACACATATCAGAATAATTGAATCCTTAGATAGTAGTCACATCAACTGAGCACTTTCCAAATGAAAATTTCCATAAAATTGACAAGAAGTTCCCTGTATCAGGAAGGTAGAACTATGAAACAATACACTTGAATGGATGGACATAATCCTTAATGAGAAGAATAATTAAGTTTTAAACCCAGGACAGACATCAGACTCTCATGGCCAGATGATTTCTAAGATCAATCAGCAAACATTAATTAAAGCACCTACTATGTTCTGGGTTCTATCCAGATGTCAAGAATACAAAAAAATTAGCAATGCCTACTCTCAAAGAACTTAATTCAATTGGAAGAGATGTGTCTACACATACCTGTACAAAGAATAAACACATACAGAACAAATATAAAATAAATGCCAGGAATTTGGGGAAGGTGACCACTGGTGCTTGAGCTTAATATTGAAGAAAGGGAATTAATGATGTAGAGGCAAGAAAGAACTGCATTCAAACATGGGGTCAGTCAGCACAAAGGCAGGAGACAAGAGATATAGTGCCATATGTGAAGAACATATGGTCCATAGAATGTGGGAAGGGGGAGGAATGTATAATGAAGCTGAAAAGGCAAGTTGGGACCAGGTCATGAAAGATGTTAAAAGTCAAACAGATGAGTTTATACTTTATTCTAGAGGAAATAGAGAGACACACTTCTATACCTTACATGATTATATCTTAGGTCAATTCAATTCATTTTGAAGAAGGGTTGAGATAAGACTTATGACTCTGCACTCTTTCTTTTAGTCTCCATCATCACTGTGGTATCAGGTGGAAGGTTGAGTTGGCAGCAAAGGCTAGCATCACAAATGGTTAGTAATAAAAATAATTGTGGTAGGAAGAGGAGGAAACTTCTTGAATAGCCATTGAGATGTGGGAATAGTCATGAAGTCATATGTCACATTTAATGGCTGTAGAGGACAGGGCAGCTTGAGTTCTGGATTCATGCCCAGACAATACAATAATGGGTCCTGAGTAGGAGTCAACATTTTGTGAGCCTTGAATCCCACTGACAGTTTGATGAAACCTATGGACCCCTTCTCAAAATAATGTTTTAAATACATAAAATAAAATACATAAGATTACAAAGGAAACCAATTGTATTAAGATGAAATTATCAAAAAAATATGAATTCACAGAACCCTGGGCTTTCCTAACATTGAAGAAATCCTCCTTGGACAATCCATTAAGGAACAGGAACAGAATAAAACAGGATTAGAAGGTGTTCATAGGCTACCATATTCATGAACGTGAACATACTCTCATCAGTTAGATCATAAGTCCACTGAAGGATATGAACAGTATGAAATGAGTGACAAAGGAAGCGTTATAACAAAGGTCCATGTGAATTTAGAAGAGGGATAAATCACTTTCATCTGGGGGAATATCAAAAAAAATATATTGGAGGAGATGGCATGTGAGGTGAATATGGATGAGTAGGATTTCAAAAGGCAGAGTTGGTGAGGTAGGGTTAGAAGTAGAGGAAATCAGCAAGGAAACTTTCAAGGAAAGTAGGGTGCATTTGGGAATGATGAATGTTCTTGTTTGATTGAATCATGGAATACACATAAAGAAATAATGGGAAACTACTGGAAAGGCAAGAATGGTAGACTGGAACTGATTCATTAAATACCTTAAAAGTTAAGTTAAAAAGTTTAAACATTATTTGGTAGACAATGGAGAGTCAGTTCCAACGACAGTAGGGCTGTAGATAAACTAACCTGTGACTGATATGTAGAAGGATGCAAGATTGAGGAGGATGAGAATGGACATTAATGAATAAAATGAAAATCATTCATGAATGAAAAATAATTTATCAAGGAGTAACAGTGTCAGACACCATGCTAAGTGTTGGGGATACAAATATAAAACTAAATATAATCTCAACTTCAAAAAAAAAAATTACAGGGGGCGGAGCCAAGATGACGAAGTAGAAAGACGCACATACACACAGCTCCGAACCCACAAACCACAGAACAGCTAAAGGGGACCAACCCAGGGCGAATTCTGCACCCAGAGACCATGGAATATTGGAGCGAGGGAGATTTCTGTTCCAGAGAGACCTCCAAACCTCTTGCAGGGGGTCCTTCGCGCCGTGGACTGGGCGCCGGGACGGGGAGCAGAGGACAGCCCTGCTGTGGCAGCGACACCGTGAGGAAAAGATCCGAGCAGGCTACGGGGACGGGATCTCCAGCGGCCACGCGGGTCCCTCCACCCACAGAGGGACCTGCAAACCTCTCGCAAAAGGTCCGTCGCGCTGCAGAGGCGGAGCCCAGCCCGGAACTGCGGTGGTGGCGGCGGCCACGGCTCCGAGAGGTACAGATCCGAGAAGGCTCCAGAGACGGGATCTCCAGAGGCGGCACAAGCCCCCCACCAACAGGTGACTGACGGGGGTAGGTGAGAGACGGTCTTTGGAGGGTCGAGAGGGGAGTGGGGTGCCCCCATGGCTTGGGCCCCCCCAGGAGATAGAAGCTGAGAGGCAGCTGCAGACAGGGGCTCCCCAAACGGGCAGGAGCCTGGATCCATTGTGGAAGGTCTGTGCATAAACCCCTAGAGGGAACTGAGCCAGAGAGGCGGCCCTGCCCCTGACCACCTGAACTTAATTCTCACACTGAATAGCAGCCCTGCCCCCGCCAAAAATCCTAAGGCGGGAAGCAGCATTTGAATCTCAGTTCCCAAACGCTGGCTGGGAGGACCAGGAGGCAAGGAGGGTGTGAGGAGAACATTCAGAGGTCAGGTCACTGGCTGGGGAGAATGCCCAGAAAAGGGAAAAGAGATAAAACTATTGAAGGGTACTTTCTCAGAGAAAAGACATTTCCACCCTTCCTTTCTGATGGGGAGGAACAATGCTTGCCATCAGGCAAAGACACAGAAATCGAGGATTCTGTGTCCCAGCCCACCCAATGGGCTCGGGCCAAGGAAGAGCTCAAGAGGAATTTTGAAAATCAAGTTAGAGAGGTGGAGGAAAGACTGGGAAGGGAAATGAGAGGGATGAGGGAGAAGCATGAAAAGCAGATCAGCTCCTGCTAAAGGAGAACCAAAAAAATCTTGAAGAAATTGGCACCTTGAGAACTAGCCTAACTCAGTTGGCAAGGGAGGTGCAAGGGGCCAATGAGGAGAAGAATGCTTTCAAAAGCAGAATTAACCAAATGGAAAAGGAGATTCAAAAGCTCACTGAAGAAAATAGATCTTTCAAAACTGGAATGGTACAGATGGACGCTAAGGACTTTATGAGAAAGACAGATATCACAGAACATAGCGTGCAGATTCGAAAAATGGAAGATAATGTGAAATATCTTATTGGAAAAACAACTGACCTGGAAAATAGAATCAGGAGAGACAATGTAAAAATTCTGGGACTACCTGAAAACCATGATCAAAAGAAGAGCCTAGACATCATCTTCCATGAAATTATCAAGGAAAACTGCCCTGAGATTCTAGAACCAGAGGGCAAAATAAACATTCAAGGAATCCGCAGAACACCGCATGAAAGAGATCCAAAAAGAGAAACTCCTAGGAGCATTGTGGCCAAATTACAGAATTCCCAGGTGAAAGAGAAAATATTGCAAGCAGCTAGAAAGAAACAATTCAAGTATTGTGGAAATACAATCAGGATAACACAAGATCTAGCTCCCTCTACATTAAGGGATCGAAGGGAATGGAATAGTATATTCCAGAAGTCAAAGGAACTAGGACTAAAACCAAGAATCACCTACCCAGCAAAACTGAGTATAATACTTCAGGAGAAAAAATGGTCTTTCAATGAAATAGAGGATTTTCAAATTTTCCTGATGAAAAGACCAGAGCTAGAAAGAAAATTTGACTTTCTAACACAAGAATGAAGAGAACCATGAAAAGGTGAACAGCAAAGAGAAGTCATAAGGGACTTACTAAAGTTGAACTGTTTACATTCCTACATGGAAAGACAATATTTGTAACTCTTGAAACATTTCAGTATCTGGGTACTGGGTGGGAGTACACACACACACACATGCACACATGCACACATACATAGAGACAGAGTGCACAGGGTGAATTGAAGAGGATGGGATCATATCTTAAAAAAAAAATGAAATCAAGCAGTGAGAGAGAAATATTGGGAGAAGAAAGGGAGAAGTTATATGGGGCAAATTATCTCTCGTAAAAGAGGCAAGCAAAAGACTTATTAGTGGTGGGATAAAGAGGGGAGGCAAGAGAAAAACATGAGGTCTACTCTCATCACATTCCACTAAAGGAAACAATATAATGCACACTCATTTTGATAGGAAAACCTATCTCATAATACAGGAGAGTGGGGGACAGGGGCACAAGCAGGGTGGGGGGGAGGATGGAGGGGAGGGCATGGGGAGGAGAATGCAATCCGAGGTCGACACTCATGGGGAGGGAAAGGACCATAAGAAAATAGAAGTAATGGGGGACAGGATAGGATGGAGGGAAATATAGTTAGTCCTATACAACACAACTAGTATGGAAATCATTTGCAAAACTAAACAGATTTGGCCTATATTGAATTGCTTGTCTTCCAAGGGGAAGGGGTGGAGAGGGAGGGAGCTAAAGAAGTTGGAACTCAAAGTGTTAGGACCAAATGTAATGTTCTTATCACTGGGTAACAAGAAATACAGGTTAAGGGGTCAAGAAAGCTATCTGGCCCTACAGGACAAAAGAGAAGACGGAGACATGGACAGGGAGAGAGGATAGAAGAGAGAGCAGATTGGTCACAGGGGCAATTAGAATGCTTGGGTTTGGGGGGGGGAGGGGATAAAAGAGGAGAAAATTTGTAACCCAAAATTTTGTGGAAATAAATGTTAAAAGTTAAATAAAAAAAAAAATTACACACTAATTAAGGAAAGTGATCTATAGCATCATCCAGAGTTGAGTTTATCATGGTTTGTGATTCCAGAAATGGAGAGGAATGAAGAGCAAAAAAAAGGTTAGACAAAATATTTGTCAATAAGACATTTGGCAAGGCAGTCACCAATATGAAGAACAAAGCATGAAGGCAGGAGTTCCTCTAGGACGTGGTCTCTGGTATGTCAAAGTAGTTAGCAAGCTGTTTGGAAAAAAGTGTCCAGAGAGGACTGAGTGTGGCGAAGTATGACTGGGACTTTTCTGAAATAGTGTTCTTGGAGAAAGAGTTTCCAGTCAAGAATGTAAGACTTCAAAGTTTAAGTTTCATCAGAACATAGAGACTAGACGTGTTAGGAGGCTAATCCAGTTCAAAGATATATTAAGCATCTATATATCACATTTGTGTTATTTTTATTTTTAGATGATGGGAATGCCTGTAGGCAAGTATAGATGAAGTATAGCAAATCTTTAAGCCAAAGGACCAAGAAGGGTCAGGAGGCACGGTGCCTCAATTTGGCGTTCAATGATTAGGGGACTTAAGTTGGTAGATATTAGTGCAGAATACAATAATCATTTATATCATCTTAAAGAAATTCATGGCCCAGAGAGTTGACAGGGCTTATCAAACTTAAAGCTCATGGTCATATTCTTCATACCTACAATACGAAAGTTCATACAATGGTTCTAGATGAGTGGAGGCAGAGCTCTAAACCATAGTGTTGGAGGTAGAAATAAAAAAGGGGAATAGTTTCAATAAACATTCCTAAAGAAGAGTTGTCTACAGGTAAGAATGGGAAATTTGTTGGATGTAAGGTGTGAAAAAGCTGGAGGACACAAAAGTAAATAACTAGTGGTAAACTATGTGACCAGAACAATGACGATGCTAATAACAGGAATAGACTGCAGGAGAAAGGAACAGACACCTTGTAGAATCTCATGGTTGGAAGGAACCTCAGCAGCCATGTAGCCCAATCCATATCTGAAAAGAATCCTCTTGGCAAAATACCTGACAAGTAGTCATCTAGCATTTTCTTAAAGACAAGAACATCCTACCCCTCAGGCAGCCCAATTTTATTGGAAGTTTTAGTAGACAAGAAGCCTCCATTTACCTTTGTGTAGCTTCCATTCTTTGCTTTTACAGGTGCCATCTGGGGCCAAGTATTATTAATCCTTCATCTCTGTGACAGTCCTTCAGATACTTGAAGGTAATTAGTATATATGCTGATGAGGCTTTTCTTCTTCATTAGAAGAATTCCTAATTCATTCAACTCATATAGACATAGAATAACCTTGAGAAAGTTCACAATCTTAGTTATCCTCTGAATGCTCTTCAAAAACTTATTAATGATTTTCCCAAAATTTGGCACCAAGAACTAAATACAATGCTCTAATATGATTTGATCAGGGCACTCAGAGAGGCTATCATCTTCTCAGGAGCAAATATTATGTCTCTTGATATAATCTTAATTATATTAGCTTTCCTAGGTAACATATCATATTTTTGATACTTTGTAAGGTTGTCACGCAATAGAAACTCCAGACATTTTTTTCAGAAAAATTACTTCCTGTCTTTTACATGTGGCATTGATTTTTTGAACGCAAATTTATTGATATATCTGTTAGATTTATTCTTATTTAGTCCTTCAAGATAATTTTGGAAACCAACTCTGCCATCCATTACATCAGCTCTCAATGAGCTGTAATGCAAGTACAAAATGGCAGAGTTGTGGTTATACAACAGTTTGATAGAAAAAAATAAAAGTTTTTAGAGAACAAAATGCTCAATATGGATCAATGATGTAATATGATAATTAAAAAAAAGTTGATTCACTTTCACATTGCCTCAGAGAGATCTAACTTCCAGGGATAAGGAAGCAGTAGTTTTGACATATTCTGCCCTGACCATGCCACATCTGGAATGGTATGTTCAATTCTGGTCATTGCAGCTTATAAAAGATAGAGAGTATCTGGATACTGAAGTATCTAAAGATCAGAAACTATGAGATTTGGTAAAAGGAAATGAAGATGTTAGCCTGAAGAACAGAAGTATCAGGCAAGCATTGAGAACACCATAATGGTCATAATGAACAGACCAATAAGGTCTGTCACTCAGAAGACAGATGAGAATTGTGTCATTTCGCCCCAGACAACAGAACTAGGAGCAAACAGTAGAGACAAATTTCACCCTGATGATAGGGAAATTTTTCTAAAAATGACAACTCTCCATGAATGAAATAGGTTGCTCAAGCAGCTCTAAGTGTTAAGAAAGACCAGATGACCACTTGTCCAACTTTTGGTGGATTATACAATTTTGGCCTATGAGAGGGACTAGGTGGTCACTTAAGTACATCACAACTCTAAAAATATTGTGGATTACACTTTTTATAGAGACAGATAAGTGGCGTAATGGATCTAGTGCCAGACCTGGAGTCAGGAAGATCCGAGTTAAAATCTAAACTCAAACACTTACTAGATGTGTGACTGGGCAAATCACTTATTTCTGCCTCATTTTCCTCATCTGAGAAATGAGCTGGAGAAGGAAATGGCAAACCACCATACCTGGCTCTACCATTTCCTAATTGGATGACCTTAGACAAGTTATATACTTCTCTAAAACCTATTTTTCTCCATTGTAAAAAGGTATTATTAATACTTGGATGTTTAATGTTTTTCATTGTAATAGCCATATCTAATGGTTATCTTCCTTTATTTGACATGGAGACAATACAGTAATGCTGAAAAAGTCTGCATTTGATCATTGGTGTGTTAAAGAAGCTAAAAGCTAGGAAGAATAAAATCCACCAAAATTCACATTTGCCTTTAAAATCTTTGAAAACTTGAAAAAAGGGATAAAAACCAAAGTTCTGAGTCCAGATATGTCAGATTTGATGGTTTGAATGAACTATTTTGTAACTATTTTCTGTATTCATCGAATGTGCATTACCTCACTTTAAGTGAGTACCTGAAAAGGCCTTAGTCTAAAAGGCCAAGGTATTCCATTGTATCCTGGGCCATATCCAGTCATCCTGATGAATATCTGGTCACTGAATCCAGATGGCACAGGAGGAGAAAGTTAGGCTGGTGACCTTGCACAGCCCTCCTTCACTCAAAACCAAGTCAAGTACAAGTCTTGTCATCATTTCTCTGATGTCATAGACTTCTTCGAAAATGAAGGATGAACACAACATCAAAAACAACAACTTATCTCTGTAATATTGATATTACATACCATCAGGGTGGTTGTACATCTACAAGAGATGCAATAGTTTCTAAACAACTAAATGTGAATTTAACTCAGGGGACAATGAAGATATGCATGGTAGATGTGAGGAGACTACAAAATATAATGAATGAAGAACTTCAAAGAAGAATGGGAATAAAAAATGTCAATAAATATATTTATTTTTTTTAAAGGGTATGGGTAAGTAACATGTCTAAATAAAAGATGGTAGTTGGCAAGTCAGGTTGCTTCACTGGTATTCTCATGAGATCCAGAGGAAACAAGGAGGCTCTCCAGAATACTATGCTGGGGAGCGGCAGGTGGGTGTATGAAAACTTATAGGAAGACATGATCAAAAGTCTTGGAGGGAAGACAGGGATCATTGAGGTGTGAATTGCACTAATGGAGGGAGACTCCAAATCATTGAGACTACACCTCCTTTTAAGTGTTTGAATATAATTATTCTGAAAGTGTAATTACTAATATAATCTGGAGATACTCTAAGAGTTGCCTTCTGAGTCTGATGTCTTTTTGAATATCCTTATTGGTAAATATCTCTTCCTTAAGGATGGATTTTGCTTTTTTGTTAACAAAGACATTTGGAACCTAATCCAATGAATGTGGTGGGTAATCAGGCAGAGTTATTGGATTTTTTTGTGCCAAAATAAAGTGTGAATAGAAAGAAGCAAGATTTTCTTGCATGTCTCATAAACTGGTTCTGAAGGCAATTTCAAATGAGTTCCAAAAATATCTGAAGCAATGGCAACATCACTGGAATAAGTATCTAATAAACATTCAAGGGGACTACTTTGAAGGATAAGACTCACTGAGGTATATAAATTGTTACGATTGTATGCTAATCTAATTACTTGAAAGGCTTCACTCATATTTTGCAGTGGTAACTAGTACTGGGCTTCACATGCAGTTGATATTTGATAATGCTTATAACTCACTTTGAAGTTTTTCAGAGCAAAACAAACTAAATGACTGTCAGTGTTTCAGGTTCCTTCTCAATTCAACACCCGGAAATACGTGGTTTGTGTAGACTCAGCTTCAAAGTCTTATGCATATACTTTTTATCCCCATGAATGGAATGGGAGAAAGGCACGAGGAGTAAAATTTTATTTATAAAGTTATCATTTCTTGTAAGAGTAGGATCATGTTTACTATTTCAATACAGTTGTTTAAGGAGGGAAATAACTTTAAATTCACAACAAATTACTGTTCACAAAATAGTAAAACAAAAACAATTGTAAATACTGGTGGAGAGGGGTGTCTTCTTTTCAGAAAGGCAATTTGGCTGGGTAATCTGAGATCTGGTTGTACATTTTAATCTTATAACCTGTTATTGCTTTTAAGGACATTATGAGAAAGTCACTATTTCCATGGGTGACTTTTCATCATTTTAAGGCAGAAAGACAAATATCCAGTCATTCCAAAGAAGTCAGAATTAAAATAATAAAGCCAATTTTAAAAGATCATATAACAATTCAGATTGAGGGAAGAGGACATAATGGCTAGAAGGCCAGACTTTGTGTCACAAAGACCCAAGTTCAAATCCTGCCTCTGACACTCAGAAGCTGGTAAATCAGAGGCAAATCACAGAGTTCAATCAATGCTCTAATTTCCAAATCAGAAAGTCCCTACCCTGATGAAGGCAGAAGTCAGGGTAAAAAAAAAAGCCAGAATTTTGTATTGCAATAAAAGTGGATGAAAAAAATGTGATATCATGTAGAAGACCATACTGAGGCAGTTCAAATGACTGTCTGTATTTACCCTAAATTGTGAGAAACTGAGAAACTGTTGTTGCCTATTCCATTTAGACAACTCCCAACCTTTAGAAGTTTATCAATATCTCTAAAGTAATAGAAACAATACTGCCTTGTATCATTTAACCTGTAGTAGATTTAGCTTTTACACATCTATGGAAATTTCTACTTTTATTTTCATTATTTAGCAATAGTTGGGCCCCATATGTTAAGTTTAAAGTAAGAACTGAAATTTGTCCAAGGAAAATGTGCACTCAGTTTTAATTAGTTTCAATCAGTATTAAAAACAATGAATAATAATTAAAATGTATATAGCACTTTTATGTGCCAAGCACTGTGCTAAATATTTTACAAATACTATATCATTTTGTCCTCACAATAATCCTGGGAGGTAGGACCTATTATTATTCCTCTTTTATAGACAAGTAAACTGAGGCAAGAAAGTAAAATGACTTGCCCAGGGTCATGCAGCTAGTGAGTGCCTGAGGACAGATTTAAACTCAGGTCTTCCCTGACTCCAGTGTCCCACCTACCTACACACATTGAGTAGTAATCCCAGTATAAATAGCCAACTGAATGCAAAGTTCTTTTTACATGTTACCTTTTTTCCTGCAACTAATGATCTTAATATTTTTTGCATATTTGAACTTTTATTCTGCATGCTAAAGAACTTTTCCTTTTCAATTTCATAAGCATAAATATAAAATCAATTTCCCCTATAAAGAAGCTTGTTAATACATGGATCCATATGTCCCATAGGTCAAACCATTTTCCATATATAGACAGATATTCATTTGTGGATTAGATAGTAGTCTTCTTCTTCAAAAATGGCCATAAACAATATCAGACTATTCCACTGTTTCTTTTTTTTAATCTCTGAAGATACTTTCTGTTTATTACCTATCCATTCAGTATTGTTTAGTCTAGAGTTCCTCAAAGCTACACCTCCTCACTTTCACTGAAATCAATCTTCGCCCTGAAGACACAACATCTTTTGGAATACTTTCCACTCCTCTTTACTCCCTTATCTCAACTCCCTCTAAGTCAGATGGTCAAGAGAAGTGGGCAGGGGCACTCCTATGCTTCTACTGCTGCTTCCAGATCTCAATGTCAATGACAATTCACCATTTCCCCCCATTTATTTACTATCATCTACCATTCTCTATGTAACTCAACTTTCTCAGATGCTGGCTCTTGGTCTTCCTGTCCTCACAGTCTCTTGGCATCAAACCTGAGTTCTTAATATTTATATTGATAACACCAGTAACAACCTGTCACTTCCATTCCTTAAATGCTTAGACTCTCGGGATCTTCTCCACTTCACACTAGCAAAATAAGACAAACTTTTTTTCCTACTATAGAATTGGACCACCTTCAACAACTGGAGCTATGAAAAAAATACATAAATTTCTATTCAACAATCTAACTGAAAAGATAGTTGAGAGGATCGTATGAGACAATATAAAGAAAATGTTTTGCAAGACTGAGTCCTAAATAAGTATTAGCAATTATTATTGATAATATTATCCCTCTTCTCCTGATCTTTCACTCATATTGAACCTAATCCTCAGTCTTCCCTATTCTCCTTGTCTATCTTCCCCTACCATTCCTTCCCTTGGCTCCATATACATCATTAATCATGCAGTCTGTCATATTTAATGTTTAACATATTTAATGTCTAACATATTCTCCTATTCCATAACACAGGTCACCCTCCCTTAATGACTTTCTTCATATATAGATCTATTCACATCATTCTTCAACCTGTAAGTCTTCAATTTCCCCTATTACCTATTTAGTGAAGTTTGAGATTCTATCTTTCAAGGTCTTTACAAAAGGCATTTTTCCATATTTATAGTCTTATTTCATATTTTTCCTTTGATACATATAAAGTAGGTAGGTAGCACAGTGGATGAATGAAACAAAGGAAATATCAGAAACACTGGAGTTCAAAATTCTGGCTCATACACTTATTATGTGACCACGGGCAAGTCACTTAACTTCTCTGTTCCTCAGTTTCTTCATCTGTAAAATACAGATCTGTAAAATGACAGCATCCACCTCACAGAGTTTTGTGAGAATCAAATGAGATAATATTTGTGAAGCACTTTACAAACCTAAAGTGCCATATAAATGTTGTGGTTGTGATCATTGATGATGATCATCTTTGTCATAAAAAATAACCATATTGTCATCATCATCATCATCATTACCACCACCACCACCATCATCACCCCCACTACCCCCATCATCATGGATATTATCATCACCGCTATCACCACCACCACCACCATCATCATGGACATCATCATCACCATCATCATCATCATCATCACCATGATGTCCAGTGATTTTACTCTTTTCTGACAAGATTTTCTGTAGTTCTCTATTGCTATTAATAAAGTTAAAGTCTTTTATCCAATAATCAAAGCCTTCCACAAACCAGAAACATCTGGCCTTTTTAGCCACACATAAGATCACCCTCCATACACTTCATATTCCAGAAAAACTGATCTAGTCTTTATTCTCCACAATGTACCATGCATCTTCCCATATTGTTCTTCATATTTATAATGTTTCTCTCCCTCTCTTCTCTTTACAAGTTCCTATTCATTCTTTAAAGTCCAATTAAAATGACCACTTCTTCAGCCTTTCTTAATCTTCCTAGTATTAACGACCTTCTCCTCTGTCCTCATATAACTTTATGCTTTTCTTCTTATGTGAATTAATTAACAAATGTCAAGCACTATATCAGGCACTAGAGACATGGATCCAATGAACAAAACAATCCCTAACCACAAGCATATAATAATATGTGTTTTTGTGTCTTAGCCACGTACTAGACTATGTGAATTTTTTGGCTCTTTATTATTTCCTTTTATTAATTTTTATTGGGGTGAGGGGATGGCAGGAGAAAGGACTGTTTCTTCTAGGTAGGAAGTTATTGAGCTGACTGAAGCCTGCTCCATGGAATGTGAAATTTTTACTTAAGGTCCCAAACATTCCTCACATAACAGGCCAAAAAAAAGGAGTCAAGGCTTCCCAAAGTAATTTGGTTTACTTGAGAAAGAATTCATCTGATGCCAAATTTGTAGGCATGTAAATCTCTCCTCTCAATAAACCCATTGTGAACCTTGTAAATTTAACGTAATCTATAATCTGATTTAGTTTACCTATGATGTTGTCAGTCATTCAGACGTGTCCTCCTCCTCCTGACCTTGTAGACCATACTGTCTGTAGTACTTTCTTGACAAAGATGCTAGAGTACTTTGCCATTTCAAATATTCTCTAGTGAACTAAGGCAAGTGACTTGCCCAGGGTCATGAACCTAGTAAGTGACTGAGGCTGGATTTGAACTCAGGTCTTCTTGTCTCCAATTCTACTGCTCTATCCATTGAGCCAATCCACTGTCCCTAGTTTACCTGTAGACTTTAACTAGCTTTGTTTCCTTAGGGGATATGTAAGATTACAATTTTTTTCTAATTTTGTTCAACCTTAATTGAAAGAAGCATGAGATAATGAATTTTTTTGACTAGGCCTGTATGACCTTTATGGCTTCAAAAGCCAGAAGAATTGTTATATGTTAATATATATATATCTAGGTCTATAACATAATTTTCTATGTAAAGAGCTATCAGAAACTCTAATCTTTGTTTAGGGGTATTTTTTTCTGAATTCTCAACCTATGTTTAAACATAATAAAACCTAGGTTTTTGCTTCTATAATTTTTTATATTTTAGTAGATTTATTTTAGTAGCAGTTACCTACCATACAAACTCAGAAAAGAAGATACTTCTCCTATAACACTATAAAACTGTCAGTTCCATAAGGACAAGGATTATGAGTTAGTTAATATCTATATCACTTTCATCATTTGCTTATCAGAATGCGCCATGCATCATTTGGTGCTTAATAAATTTTTAATGAATTTGTTGAAATAAGTTCATTTTTGTCCAACTACGTCTATCAGTTGTTGAGTTCATTAAGTTATATTTCCATATTGCACACTTCTGTCCCCTTTAAGCCACTATACTAGTGTTTGGAAAATTCTCCAAAGATTTTGTATCTAGTTAATTTATAAGGAAATGTCTGGAGCTTATTGTTGAGCTTTTGAAAAATGGAGAACCAGAGTTATAATCCAAACACACCCACAGAAAAGAGTCAAAGATTCATTGGAGCACTACATATGCAATTATTCTGTCCTGACTGGTAGATGCGACTGAGTGAGACAACTTGGTGTTTCAATTTATTTGGCTATATATGGCTTTCAATGAACCATCTCCCTTTGGAAAGATATCCTGAAATCTCTCATCAAACCAGGATGGGGCATGCCCTTGAGTATCTGCACATCTAAAGATGCCTTTTTAAACAGTTGCAGACAGCTTGAATTGAAATTGAATAGAACTTAACAATTTACCTCATTTTTCCTAGATGAATTGACCTTCAGGATGAAGGAGAAGTACCTGAATTAAAGAAATGATTCAATTCCTGTTACCCAAGAAATCACAGAATGTTGACTATTTTTAAAAGGCTGATCCAGGTCTCTATAGAATGTTTCCTTTCCTAATTAGATGCCTTAAGGAAATGAAATAGCCCTAGTAATGTCAATGTTTCAAGGATTCACAGTTTAATTAATGTGGATTTGTCCTCTATTTATGGAGATAGATTTATCTCTATGCCTCAGTAGATGTTCTTCATGAGCTGCTCTTGGTGAATAATTCCTTCTTGTTGCTGTCCTTCTTTCTCAGAGGACAATGACATCAGGGAAGTGATGCTATGAAATGCAATGAATTGGATTTAAGTAAGGGAGGGTAGTGCAAAGTCACCAGTTTCACTCTCTCCTCTGGAGCCATCTGGGTCCAGTGGTGATATATAGATCAGTTGACTGGAAATAGCCTGGGTACAGTGGGAGACCTTGGCCTTTTTAAACTAAGGCCTTTAACAGGTCTCAGTTGGACTGAGGCAACATCCATTCAGTGATTAAGGCTATATAAGAAACAAGGCAGAGAATGGCTCTGTGGCCAATGCAGTGATGAACCTCTGATTTTATCAAGAGTGGGCCTTGGAAAACAAATCCTATCTACCACTGTGATGATACCTGAAAGCGCCCAGCATGGTGGTACCTTAAGAATACAGTGTCATCTCAGGGACACTATGAAGCATTGGAGTAGGATAAATCATTCTACATATTTCACAAATAGCATTTGTGATTGCTTTACATGGCCAAATCAAACTTGACATAAATATTTAATATTTTCTTTCAAAACAAGTCTTCATGGTGAGGAGTGAATAGACAAAGGTCTCCAAAATTTAAATTGAGACAGTACACAAATGTTTGCTTTCATGCTGTGTGAGGGATAACACTAGTTGTCAGGTTCCAGTTATACATTCCTGCGATGCCAATGAGTCATGGCTATTCAATACCATCACATTATTTTGTACGTTCCAATGTAACTGAGATGATATCATCCTGGCCTTAGCATCTACATAGCACAACAGAAGTGGTGGTTGGATAATTATTCAGTTAACTTGATCCGTAGAGAAAATCAAACCAATAATATAAACTACAAAGTAAAATTTGCGGGGCTGAAAGATGTTTTGGCTATGTTAAAAAAATTAAGTTAAACATCAATATTTCCTCTTCCTTAAAACTATTTTTCAATCTTCAGTAATAGTCCTCAAAACAAATAGCTAGCATTTATACAGTACTTTAAATTTTGCCAACCATTTGGACACATTATTTCATTTAAGCCTCATGTCAACTTCATGAACCAGAAGCTAGTCCTTGTTTAGCAAAAGAAGAAAATAAGACTCAAAAAAAAGTTCACTGACTTGCTCATGGTCACACAGCTAGTAAGTACTGGATGTAGAATTTGAACTCAGTCTTCCTTTACCTCAAGTCTAGTTTATGCAATTAGGGCAGGAATTATGTCTTGTCTAAATGTTTCAACTCCCCCAGCCATGGGCAGTGCCCTGCATAAAACAGCCGTTTAATAGATGTTGTGGAATTAAATTGACAAAAGCCATGAAGTATTTGGAAATCAGAAGAGTCCTCTTCAGACATGGAATATCAGAATGATCATCTTGGAACGTTCTGAAATAGGTTTGCCTGTGTTGATATTTTTAAAAACAGCAAAACCATAAATAACTTTTGAGAAAGGGGGCAAATTAAATCAATTATAAGGAAACTTTTTTTTCATTTTATACTATCAATACTCCAGGAACTGTTTATACTAAAGATCCACAAATTTGATTTGAGAAGATACCATGAAATGTTAAAATAACATGGATGCCAAAGCCATGCTCATTAGAGGACTATAAAATTCCATGTGGGGGATGGAGCCTTCAATGCCAATCAGCCCATGCACTGACAGCAAAAATGCAAGTTGACTCTGCCTCCACCCCCCATACAATGTGCATGTGCTATTTACCTTGTTTACATGTGAGAACTATTAGAAGCTAAAAAGTTTTTAACTGTGTGATGTTCTAAATTCTAAGCCTTTCTCCACTTTTTTTTTTTTTTGGTAAGAACTCACATAAACTCAGTAGCCTCATTATAGCCTCCTTAATCATTCTTAATTATCTAAACATCGTTCCTCTCAACTTTTCCTTGTCATGAGGCCTGAAATGCTTTCTCAATGCCCTCCCCCAACCCCATCTTCCAAAAGAGTCTGAACTCCTGACAGGCACAAACTATTTGGGAGGTTGTGTTTACCAGCACCTGACATCATTTCCCTACGTTTATTTTGACACTGACTCTTAATCAACAGGATGGTGATTGAATAAGCCTGTTGGATGTTTCACTAAAAATTTTTAAAAAGAAATATATTAAAAGCACACAAAAGTACATTGATTATGACGACAAAGATATGTAATTAAAAAGTATAAATCAAGGGCTGCTATTTTACACTTGACTTCAGTTATTTTGAACACTTGTGGCCTAGTTGTGTGTTCACTGTTAGGAATATGATTTTACGTGTTTAGAGTAAATCTGTTATAAGCAATTTTATAGTTTAACGAAAATAATTATAGTTTGAATAGTATGAAGTATATCTGATGGTCTTTCCCCAGAATTAGCTGTGATATAAATTATCATGATTTATTATAGTTATTCTTGTGGTTATGTGTTTCTAGTGGATTCCAGCTAGTAATGATGATTCTAAAATTACAAAGAGTAGCATTTCAAGCAATTTTTCCTCCAATATCATCTGCAATTTCTCTACAGAACTGATATGATTTCAACTGTGGTACAGTATGTGCTACAGCTAAGATGGTATTATTGTGCCGTCACTTTGACAGCTTACTTTAATTTATGCCATTTGGTGGAAAAATACATTTTTAAATCTTTCTTAATATATCACGTGCTACTGTTACTACTTTCTCTCCATTTTTTCTAGTCTATCAAATCATAATGCCATGCCCTAATGCAAAGCCATGTAAACAACAACGTAAGCAAACTGTTTAGGGTGGACATGGCCTACAAGCTCATTTTTTGTTGCACTCCATTCTTTATTTTGCCATTTTCTTCTGTTTGTCAAAAGTTATAAGCTTTCAGAGTCTTAAGTGTTTTGTGTTTTTTTCCCCTGAGAAAATGATAGTGTATTAAGCTTTATCCATGGTCTCTATATGCTTGAGTGCTTCCTATGCACAATAAGTCCCTTGGTGATAATAGGGTAGGGTTACTTGGAGTCCCCCATTGTTGAATCAAAGTATTATAGAGCAGGATGTTCTCTTAGACATCAGTTCATCCAAACCCTTCATTTTAACAGAAGGGAAAACTGAAACCTCACTTGGGAAGTGAAACATTTTCCACAGTCGCACAGTGAATTGATAATAAATCATGGCACAGCCTCCTAGGACTTTGAAAGCCAGTTCAATGGATCAAACCACTTGGCTTTCTAAATACTGGCTACGTTTATCTACCAAGCAACCAGGGAAGTCCTGACCCTAACTCTTTACTATTGCACTTTGAGTGTACCTTGTTTATAGATAATAAAGGGCAGGGATGGCACAGAATTTGCAAGAATGAAATGTTATGTGGGTTACAGTTAGAGGGAACATTAAAATCAGTGAATTCACAAATGTATGAGTATGTCTTGAGGCTGTTGGCACACTGCTCGAGCTTCTGGAGTTCTTGCACAACTTATGAAGAAATAATGAGCATGGAATTCACCAATCATCCCTCTAGTCCTTTAGTCCTTGGGGGAAGGGAAGGATTTATTATCTCACAGTTAGGTCCACCTTTCAGCACACATACTGAATGGTTAGTACATTATAGACAAACCTAGTCTAGGTGAAAAAGTGTTTGAAGTGTTCAGGGAAGACTTGAATCTCTGATGTGAGAACTTGTCAAGCCCTTTTCAGGACTGCTCATTTACAAGTGTCCACCTGTCACCCAGTTCTCATCTGTGGCTCCAAGAAGCCATAGCATGTGCAGCAGTCACACCCCAGTAAACTGTCTCAGCAAAAGGACTAAGCTATGTTGAAAGTCACCTACAGGTCTCAAACCCTTCATTGAGTTGGGGGATGTCTATTTACTCCAAGCAAATGAAGACTTTCCCTGGTAGAATGGACAAATGACAGCAATTTGTCCAATGGATTATGAAGGCAGTGGAAGCAGGTATCATAGAGCACCTAGAGCTTGGTCAGATGTTGAAGATGTCAAGGATATTCACTGCATTCTGGGCCATCACCAGTCATCACTTGACACTGGACTTTTTTTCTTGACACTGGACTTTGATGACTCTGGAAGAGAGAATGAGACTAATGACACAAAGTCGTTAGTGTAAAACATAATAGGTGTGGATACACTGAGAGTAGTAGTCACAACCCTGCCATAGGTGACTCAGGGCATCAGGTCATCTCACTGGACTGAAGCAGCAATGGGATTTAACAGTCCCCTGTGTGTCTGATCAGCTATTTTTAAGGATCACATTTCTTACCTCCTGGCACAAGGAAGGGTCTAGAAAAGTTGCCCTAAAAACTGTTCCAAACTGGCCTGCTTACAACAGCAAGTAAATGACATTTAATACTGCTCTGGCATTTAATAGACTATGTCACAGTAAGGAGAAGAGACAGACAGGATGCAAGAGTGAGAAAGGCAATGGGTGGCCAGAGGGCTGGACTGATTATAGACTTATCCTCTCTAACGTAAACATTCAGATTCAATAAAAGTAGTAGCTACAAGGCAAGATGACTTTCAGAAGACTAAATGGTCCACAGATTAGAGTGATTCTCTTTGTGTGAATAGTTCATTGCTAACCTGGAAGGAAAATTGAGTGAACACATAGATAGCAACAGTGGAACAGAAAAGGAATGGGCAGCTTTCACAGATTTGATGTAGAGCACTACATTTGTTCCTCTGGGCCAGAACACTTGCAAACATCAGGATTGGTTTGATGAAAATGATGGGAAAATTCAGAAGTTACTATGAGTAAAACAAGGACTCCACAGTGTTTAGCAGCAGGACAGTTCATCTGTCTCTAATAATGCAGAGTTTATCTTGATCAAAAGTAAAGTGCAAGTGAAGTTTAGAGAAATGCAGAATTCTTGGCTCAGTAAGAAGGTACATGAGAGGGTGGCAGAGCCAAGATGGCAGAGTAAAAGCACAGATTAGCTAGAGATCTCCCACCAAGCCCAGCCAAATATCTATAAAAAACGACTGGACAAATTCTGGAGCTGCACAACCCACAAAATGATGCAGTGAAGCAAATCTCCAGCTCAAGATAACCTAGAAGTTCAATGGAAAGTATCTATCACACTCTGGTGGGAGCTGAGCACAGTCCAGTAATGGCCACACCATCACAGAAGGGACATAAGCAGGCCTCCAAGGGATTGAATCTCATGCACTTGTGGTGGTTTTCAGACTTCACAACCCCAAAACCCCAAAGACAAATTGAAAGATTAGTGGAAAAGCACTATGGGACCTGTGTGAGAGAGTAGAGTGGTTCTGCCCCTGTCCCAGGGTAGTAGAGGGGGTGGAGGATCCCACAACATCAGCAGCAATAGCAGGGGCAGTGGCAGCAACTGTTTCTGGAGCACAGAGTATAGGGGAATGGAGTGGCTGACAGTACACCTCCAACCCCCACTGGAAGCAGAGAGCTACTTTCAAAAAGAGGTCAACAGTCAAGTAAATGGCTTGGGAAATGAACAAAAAACAGAAAATGAATCAGACTATAGAATCTTATTTTGGTAAGAGGGAAGGCCAAAGGACACAAACAGAAAAAGACAATAAAGCCAAAGCCCCTACATCCAAAACCTCTAAGAAAAATGTGAATTGGGCTCAGGCTATGGAAAACCTCAAAAAGAATTTTGAAAATCAAGTAAGAGAAGTAGAGCAAAAATTGGGAAAAGAAATTTGAGTGATGCAAGAAAATCATGAAAAATGAGTCAACTGCTTGCTAAAGGAGACTCAAAAAATGCTGAAGAAAATAATACTTTAAAAAATAGACTAACTCAAATGGCAAAAGAGATCCAAAAAGCCAATGAGGAGAATGCCCTAATAAAGGAGAATTGGTCAGATGGAAAAGAAGTTCCAAAATCTCAATGAAGAAAATAATTCCTTAAAGATTAGAATACAGCAGATGGAAGCTAATGATTTTATGAAAAATCAAGAAATTATAAAACAAAACCAAAGGAAAAATATAGCAGTCAATGTGAAATATCTCATTGGAAAAACAAATGACTTGGAAAATAGATCAAGGAGAGACGATATAAAAATTATTAGACTACCTGAAAGTCATGATAAAAAAAAAAGAGCCTAGACATCATCTTTCAAGATATTATCAAGGAAAACTGTCCTGATATTCTAAAATGAGAGGATAAAATAGATATTAAAAGAATCTACCAATTGCCTCCTAAAAGAGATACCAAAAGGAAAGCTCCTAGGAATATCGTAGATGAATTCCAGAGCTCCTGGGTCAAGGAGAAAATATTGCAAGCAGCCAGAAAGAAAAAATTCAAGTATTGTGGAAACACAATCAGGAAAACACAACATGTAGCAGCTTCTACATTAAGGGATCACAGGACTTGGAATATGATATTCCAGAGGTCAAAGGAGCAAGGATTAAAACCAAGAATTACCTACCCAGTAAAACTAAATATAATACTTCAGGGGAAAAAATGGTCATTCAATGATATAGAGGACTTCAAGCATACTTGATGAAAAGACCAGAACTGTATAGAAAATTTGATTTTCAAACTCTAGAATCAAGAGAATCATGCAAAGGTAAACAAGAAAAAAAAATTCATAAGGAACTTCCTAAAGTTGAATTGTTTATATTCCTACATGGAAAGATATTTTTTGTAACTCTTGAGACTTTTCTCAGTATTAATGTAGTTGGAGGGATTATATACACATAGACAGAGGGCACAGGGTAAGTTTAATAGTAAGAAATGATATCTAAAAAATAAAATGAAAGGTGAGGAGAAGAATATATTGGGAGGAGAAAGGGAGAAATAGAATGGTGGTAAATTATCTCTCACATAAAAGAGTCAAGAAAAAGTTTTTCAATGGAGGGGAAGAAGGGGGAGATGAGAAGGAAAAAGTTCACCTTACTTTCATTTGGCTTAAGGAGGCAATAACATGCACATTCAATTTGGTATGGAAAACTTTCTTACTCCACAGGAGAAGCAGGGAGGAAGGGGATAAGCAAGAGGAGTGGGTGATGATAGAAGGGAGGGCAAATGGAAGGAGGGGTAATTAGAAGTAAGACACTTTTAAGGAGGGATAGGGTTAAAAGAAAGAATAGAATAAGTAGGGGGCAGGATAGGATGGAGGGAAATATAGTTAGTCTTTTACAACATTACTGTAATGGAATTGTTTTGCATAACTACACATGTACAACCTATATCAAATTGCTTACCTTCTCAGTGGGGATGACTGGGGAGGGAGAAAGAGAGAGAAGTTGGAACTCAAGATTTTAAAGATGAATATTAAAAATTTTTTGCATGCAATTGGGAAATAAGATATATAGGCAACGGGGTATAGAAATCTATTTTGCCCTACAAGAAAATAGAGGGGAGGGGGATAAGAAAAAAAGGGGTATAATAAAAATAGGGCAGATTGGGGGAAGGGGTAATCAGAATGTACGTTGTCTTGGGGTGGGTAGAGGGGAGAGATGAGGAGAAAATTTGGAACTCAAAATCTTGTGGAAGTGAATGTTGAAAGCTAAAAATAAATAAATAAAATTTAAAAATAAAAAGAATCATAGAAAAAAAAGAAGGCAAATGAGAATGAGTTTTACACTGATAGCAATGATCTAAAACACTTCTATGGTGCTCTGAAGACTATTTATAAATCAAAAGATCTCTGGTGCATCTCAACTACTCAGTGCTGATGGTGCTACACAGTGATGAGGACATGATCCTGAAGAGAAGGGCTGAACAATTCCCTAATATTCTCAACCGATCATCATCAAGCGATGCTGAAGCCATTGACTGTTTATCCCTCTCTGGCCAAATTTCTAACTGAAGAAGAGGTAATGGATGCTATTAAGGTTCCTTTGTGTGGCAAAATTCAATCTCAGAGATACATACAAGGCAAAGGGGTCCATTGCTCATGCAGAAGTTGACTGAAATCTTTCGCAGGTTATATGAGAAGAGGAGGCTATCCTCTAGGAGATTAAGGATGCTTTCATTGTCCATCTCTATAAAGGAAAAAGGAACAGGTTGTCCTTTGATAATCACAAGGGGGTCATTGTTGGCAAGATGCTTAAGTCCTCCTTAATTGACAGATCCTTTGCATGGAAGATGGTCATCTACCCAAGAACCAGTGTGACCTCCTTCTACTTCTATTCTAATTTATGAGTATTTTAGCCCCAGTGTTTCAGAAGAAAGCTTTATTAAAAAGAAAAAAAATTTCTGACCATGGTGGAACATTATGGTCCCTATGATTACTGATGAGGTTGGGGCTGGTGGATCTCTGGAGCTCAAGGGTTCTGAACATCAGTGGGCTAAGTCAAACTTGTATCTAGTGATTCTGCGGTTAAGAAATGAGATTGACAGGTGAATATATTGCCCTCAAAAGAAAGAAAAAGAAATTTGGAGAAGAAGCAAGTTTAGGTGAAAAGATAATCTTTTCCTGTTTGGGCATGTTGAATTTTAAGGATGTTGAGTTCAGGGTAGGGGAAACTGGGGCCATGAAGTCACATGTGGCCTTCTAGGTAATTGGGTGTGGTCTTTTGACTGAGTCTAAGTTTTACAGAACAAAGCTTTTTATTAAGGGAATTTGTTCTGTGAAGTTTGCATTCAATCAAAGGGCTGCTTTTGAGGACCTAGAGGGTCATATGTGCCTTAAAGACCTCAGGTTCCTGGTAGGAGATGTCCATTGGGCAATAGATCGTATGGAAGTTGAATTCAGGAGAGATATTAAGTGAGTGTGTTTATTTGTAAATGGTGTTGATGTAGAGTTAACACTTGACACAACCCAGTAGGGTTGTGTCCAGAACCCTCCAGAACTATCCAGAAGAAAAAGGAGAAAACAAGAAAGGACAGGAGAGAAAGGAAAAGGAGGAGAGGGGAGATTAGAGAAGAAGAGAGGGGAGAGGAAGTACAGATGATATCTGCACTAAGGGGAAAGATATGGCTGATGATCTAGTAAAGAAGACTAAGAAGAAGTAATCAGATAAATAAAATAGGAGAATCAGATTGCAAAATCACAAAAGAGATAGCTCCCCAGGAAGAGAAGTTTAGTCAATGGTATTAAATGCTGCAAAAAGGATAATGATGACTGAGAAAAAGCCCGTGATTTAGCACTTAGGAGATATTTGTAAGCTTGGAAACAGTAGTTTTGTTTGGATAGTAGGATTAAAGCCTAGTGTCAAGAAGTGAAAAGTGGAAGAAAGTAGAGAAAACAAGTGTGGAGATTCCAGGAATTTAACAATGAAAGCAAAGGGAGATATAGGACAGAGTTTGAAAGGATATCAAGGTCATGTGAAAGCTCTTTGATGATGGAGAAGACCTCAGCATGTTTTAAGGATGTAGAGAAAAGATAGTAGACAAGAAGAAACTGAATTTGTTTAAATGAATTGCCTTTTACCTTGTACTTTTTGTACCAATTAGTTGTAAAAATGTAAAAAAACTATCAAGCATTTTCTAATGATCTAATTTTTCATAGTTCATACACCAGCCTACATGCATGTATGCTACTAGTTATAATTATAATTATATAATTAGTTATAATATATAATTAATATGCCATATTGAAGCTAATCTTCCTAATGATTGCAGAGCAATCCCTTTGCTTCAAGCAATTTTCTTACACACCTTTCCATTGCCTTACAAATCAGAGAAATTGATAAGCTTATTGGTTTCACCTCTGTGAAATAATAGTAGCTAACAATTACACAGTGTTTTAAGGTTTGCAAAGCACTTCACGAAGATGTTCTCCTTTGATCCATTCAACAATGGTGTCTAACTCAAATAGAAACAGGGCTTCTAATGTGTACATAAAGCTCCCTGTAGGCTGGCTATTGACAATTTTAAAATGTAATATTATCCAAGTTTTATTGTGTTCTGTTCTGTTAAATATTTCATAATTCCATTTTAATCTTGGTTCAGGTTACATTGAAGACATACTGTGGGCCTCATTCAGTGCATGAGCCTTTTGTTTGACAACTCTCCTCTCAAACTCTGTGAGGCAGGTGCCGTTATTATTCCTGTTTTCCTGAGGCTAAGGGAGGTTGGGTAATTTCTCCAGGGTCACACAGCTAGTAACTTTCTGAGGTAGGAATGACACTAAGATCTTTCTAGTTCTAATATTCTATCCACTAAGCTGTCAAGTTGTCATGACTGCACACCTTAACTGTTCAATCATTTGGATTAGTCTATTCAGTTCAGTCAATCAACAATCCCTTATGAAGCACCTAATATGTGCCAGGTACTGTGCTAAGATAGAGAATACAAATACAATTATGTGACACTAGTAACCTTTGTTAGTTACCAGGCAATTCAGTCCGAATGGCTGAAGTAAGTATGTGCATGTAGATGTAGCTTGGGTAGAAAAAAGGAACTGAGAGGATATGAAGGTATCCTTCTTTCATGGAGAAAATAAATTAGTATAAATCATTAACCATAAAAGCATGGGCTCCTCATTCTGAACAGACATATCTTACCAGATTGACATATCAGTCCTGTTAGTCAATTGTCAGAACTATTTCTAGGATTAAGCACAGCTCAGATCTTAAGGATAAGACTTTAAAATTATTTCAGTGTTGGTTAATGTGATGATTTTTCTTTCTTTAGTAATCACCTAATCTGTAAGTAAAATGTCATAAATTGATAAAGACTGTCACTTATAATATTTGATATTAAAATCTGGGTTGGGAATGTGTGAAATTTCTTTCTCTTTTTTTCTTTTCTTCACATCAACTAGGAAATGAAAGCCACGCACACACATGGGACATGCACATACAGCAGATAGATAAATTTCCATTTGCATAATCTGCTTTTCAAATTTTTTTCTTTTTATCTTTAGAAAATATCTGGAAAATAGAACCCATATGTCCTTCCTCCACGAAATGGAGAGAGAGGATATCTGCTAGCAAAAAATGTTAATCTTAGAGCCTTCCCTCTGAGATTAACTCCAATTTGTCATGTATGTATGTTTGTGTGTCTATATGTATGTCTATGTATATAAACATGTATATATATACATATATACATATGTATGTGTATATTACATAGTTTGTACATAGTTCCTTGCCTATTGTTGTCTACCCCATTAGACTATGTCCTCCTTGAGAGTAAGGACTTTCCCTTCCCCCTTTTCTGCATTCTCACATGGATACAAAGCATAATACCTGGAATATAGTAGGCACTTAATAAATGCTTGTTGAGTTGGCTTGGTTAATCAGTTACCTGTGGAGTTGGGCAAAAGCTAAGCATTAACTGGTGAACTCTATATCAAAATCTTGGTGAATTTCTCATAGAGAGAAAAATTCATTACATGAGCTATAATGGAAGTGTATTAACACTCCCAACACCAGGTTTCTAGTCATTCTGGATTCTGAGTTTCTATTTCCCACATTTCATACACTTGGCATGCCAGGCAGTGCGTTACATGCTGGGGAGCAGTGTTAATGAATCAGCATAGATTTATAATGAAACAATGAAGAGAATATTCACAAAACTCAGTTGTTTATGTGTTTTACAGAAGATGGCTTCTATTTGTACTTTCGTAGCATGATTTCACAGGGATATTTAATCATTCATGTGCCAAATCTGTTTTTTTCTATTTTAATCAGAAAGCAGTTTGGATTTTATCAATAAGACATCTATAAAGTTTTGAAATTTCTAGTTTGGAAACTATGTGTCAGAAAATACCAAATTTGTGTGGTTGTGGAGCACTTGCTGATGACTGAAGTCTTAATTCAGTACACTTCTGTCACCCCAAGTTAACTTTAGATCCCCCTACCATTGCAACCTTTTGATCACTGAACAAAAACAAACAAGTGATATAAAATAAGAAATTTCCATTGAGGACCACTGCTTTGCCCAAGTTCATCGTCAATAAATAAATAAGCATTTTTAATCATCTATTATGTGTTAGCCACATGGTCTACAGGAGCTAAGGATAGAGATACAAAATATGAAAATTACCTGGAGTGATATTATATTCACAATAATGACAGCATTTAGAAAGTGCTTTAAGGTTTGTGAAGCAGTTTACGCATATTTCATTTTATCCTCACAACAACCCTGAGAGGTGGGTACTAATATTATCATCATTTTACAGATGAGGAAACTGAGACTCAACTAAGCCATGTGACTTGCCCAGCATCACATAGTTAATACTGTAAGTGTCTAAGGCTAGAATTGGAGTTGTCTTCCTGATGTCAGGCTCAGGACCCTATCCACTGCACCATCTAGATGCCTCCCAGTGGTATCTCTAGGAAACGAGAGACCGCAACATGTTGCCTTAAGTACTGGTTGCTGTAAGAAAGAATCCACCTCCTAATTTTCACAGATTTATTGTCCTCTAACTAGTAGTGTTTTGTGTATATTTAAACTCTGTATGTCACTTGATGAAGGAGGAGACGAAGGTGGTCAGTATACAGGCTAGTTCTAAAACTTTTCTCTATTTGAAAGGTTGTGATCATCACTTCTGTGAATGCATTGGGGCACTTTTGTACTTCCTGAGATCAATCACGAAATCCCCAAATAATCTAAAGACTATTCTTATAGTATTTCTAACCCTTTAGAATCCAGCAAATAATGGGAATTTTCTGAAAAAAAGTCTGTCTTCATGAGATTTCCTGCTCAGTTTCTACCCCAAACAGGCTTCAATGCTTATCTGATCTGCACAGAACTGTCAAGTCTTCTGAATTTTGCCCATCAGTCACTGGGCGATTCATTCTCTGGCATTATGAAGCCAAAAGAAAAAAAGACACTATCAGTGGGCACTGTTCAGAAAAAAATATATAACTTTTCATCCTCCTTTTCTTTACTGTTTACTATTTTTTTCTAACAATGTCACATTTAAAGTCATATGACCTTCGGTTAAGCCTTTCTTTTTAAGTGGGTTTTTCCATAACCGTACTTCTTACATCAGAAAGTTTGAATTATTTAAGTATTTTCTCTTCTATAATTAACAAGTATTCTTCACCTTATAAGATAAGAAGGAAGCATGACTAAATAGTAGTTATAAGAGTGTAGGATTCAGAGCCAGGAGAGCCATGAATTCAAACTTTACATCTCTGATGCTTACTATCTACAAGCCTAGGGAGAGCCAATTAACCTTTAACCAATCAAAACAAGCAACTACTGACTGTTCTTTCTCTGTACAGAGAAGTATGACTGGCATCTGTATTAGGGACATAATGACGAAAGAAACAAACAAATAAAAAACAACAAAAATTGCCCCTGCTCTCATATCACTTATGGTCTGCTGGGAGAAGTCTACAAGTAAATGGAGAAATGTAAATGTACAAATATGATCAGTTAAAGGAGAAAGAACACTTGTAACTAAAGAGATGCAGAAAGTTTTCACTTAGGAAGCTTGTTCACTTGCAAAATATAAGTAGTAATACTGGCAATACCTAATTCATAAGGTTATTGTGAGGATAATGTACAGTGTCCCAAAAGTCTTAGTGCAGTTTCACATTTCAAGTTTTAACTTGATTAAATATGAACTAAGACCTTTGGAATACTTTGTACATGTAAATTACTTTGTAGATCTTCAAATGCTATGAGGTCAGCTATTTATCATTATTATTCATCCTTTTTTTCAAATTTTCTTGCAGATTTCAGAGAGAAATGGTTTGAGGACTATGTTTTTTTATCTTTAAGGTTCTTTGAATTATTGCACAGGTGAATAAAACATTTTTTATAATTGAAAATGTATTAGGAGATAAACTTATTTTCTGTAGGCTCATGTAGTAGCAATAGCAACAGCAACAGCAACAGTAGTAGTAGTAGTAGTAGTAGTAGTAGTAGTAGTAGTAGTAGTAGTAGTAGTAGTAGTAGTAGTAGAAAAGGTTATTTTCATCTTATCCAATGAAGTTTAGACAGAAACATAAAAACAGTTCTGGAATGGGTCACTATCCTGCTAACACTCTTTTTCTATTTAATATTTTCTGGACTGATGATCAGGATAAAATAACATCTTTTGTAGCTCAATAAAAATATGAATATACAGAGTTTCTGCAAACATCTTCATTGCAAGTCTTTCTAGTTACTCATTTCCCTCTCCTGAAAAAACTCACTTGATCTTTCCATCAGTGCTATTACACTTTTTCCTCTTTTGCCCTTTATAGATAAACTCCCCAAAAGGGTCATCTACCACAAGTGCCTCCACTTTCTCTCCTCTCATTCTCTCCTTCACCCATTACAATTTTGTTTCCAACCAAAGCATTCCACCAAATCTGTTCTCTCTGAAATTATTAATGATCTCTTAGCTGCCAGATTCAAAGCAGGGTTTTTTTTTCCTCAATTATCATTTTCCTTGACTTCTCTGCAGTCATTGGCAATACTAATCACTCTCTCCTCCTTGGCACTCCTTTCTGGCTAGGTTTTTAGGATGCTTCTCTCTCCTGGTTTTCCTCCTACTTTTCTGACCACTCTGTTTCCTTTGTTGGCTCCTCTTCTGGATCACGGCCTCTCACCTTAGGTGTCTGTCATGGTTCTATTGTGGGGCCTCTTTTCTTCTTCCTCTATACAACCTTACTTGGCGGTTTCATCTGCTCCCATGGATTTAATTACCATATTTATTGTGCTGATTCTCAAATCTACCTTTCCTGCCCCAGTCTCTCTGTTGATCCACAATCTCACATCTCCAAGTGCCTTTCAGATAGTTTGAATTACAAATCCAGTAGACAAGAAGCTCAGATATGTCCAAAAGAGAATTTATTATCTTTCCCCGAACTCCCCACCTCCAGAAATACACATACCTTTCCTATTAAGGTAGAGGGCAACAACATCCTCCCAATCCCTCTGGCTGGCAACCTAGGAGTCATCCTGGATTCCTCATTATCTCTCATCTTCATGTCCAAGATTGCAACATCTCTCTAATATATCCCTTTCTCTCCTCTGACCCTGCCACCACCCCAGTGCAGGCCTTCATCATTTGCACTTGATTACTGTAAGTGGCTGCTGGTGGATCTCCCTGCCTCTAATCTCTTCCCCACTCCAATTCATTCAGCTAAAAGTGATTTTCCTAAAATGCAAGGCCTAAAATTGCCCCCACTCAATAAGCTCCACTGCCTCCGGAACAATACAAAATGCTCTGTCTGGTATTTGAAGCCCTTCATGATATAACCCCCTCCTACCTGCCCAGTTTTCTTATACCTTAAACTCCAACATATATTTTTTTAATCCAGGGTCACTGACCTTCTTGGTGCTCCGTGGACAAGACACTCATTTCTCCACAGCAAGTACTCTCTCTGGCTGTCTCCCCTGCCTGGAACGATCTCCTTCCTCCACTCCAACTACTAATCTCCGTGGCTTCCTTTAAGTCCCAACTAAAATTCTACCTCCACTAGGAAATCTTTCCTAATCACTTGTGCCTTTCCTCTGTTAATTAATTCTGATTTATCCTAGATACTGTAGCAGGTTTGAGAGAGTAAGCTCCTATAGGGCAAAGATTGTCTTTTGTATCCCCAGTGCTTAGCACAGGACCTGGCATAACAGTGCTTAGGAAATGTTTATTGAATTGAATTAATATGTACCTTATGCTGTTCTCACATGGTTCTTTTACTTCTGCTAGATCTCTATTTTTTGAAAACTTTTCATTTCATAAAGCTTGGAGAATATGAGTATTTGGTATGCCAAAATCTATTAACAATATTATTGTTATTATTATTTTTTTTTAATTTTATAGATCAGCGTCATGGCTAGGCAATCATGGACAACATTTTGATCTGTGACAATGACCTACTTCCAGTTCAGTTTATTGATTTAGGTCACCATGATATTTTAAAGTCTTTATTGGCAGTATGGGGATTTGTCATGTGTTTGCCCATGAAGCTTCCAATTCTACCCCGTGTCTTGTCTTTCTAGGTATTCAATAGGTACTCAATTTTTGCAGCAGAAAGTGATACGTTCCCCAGTCTCCAGTATTTCCTTGTATAATTTATGTTTATCACTAAGTCTAGTCTCTTTAAAAATAACACTCCTGTACATCAAAACCACTTGTGATTCCACAAGCAAATCTGCCTTATTCAGCCATTTCTTTAATGTTTGGTTTTTTTTTGTTTTTTTTTTTTTGTCAATAGGTTGTTTGTATTCATGCATATGTCATCCATGAAGGATGGATTGATCTGATTCTGCTTTTGGATCTTAGTCATTCCACAGGTTCTGTTTGGAGGTAAGCCAACTTAGGTTACATTCAATCAATCTAAGACTACGGCTTGCTGAAGTGATGTCTGCTTATTGCTTAGTTATCACTGTAGGTTTATCACCCCTTTGCCATGTGTTCTAAGAATGACTATCAATCATCTTCTTTTTCTTGTGAGGCGTTAACCTTTCCACACCTGGATTAGGGTGATGAGCCCTATGTTTTGTTACTATAGTAAGCGATTTTGCTAAGATATTTCCAAATCCCTTTTGGCCCATTTTATAATTCCAAAGGTATATATTGATTTAAGTGTGTTCTTCAAATTCAGTTTTTATTACAGAATGCCAATCTATTAATACATTCGGTTACAATCTTCTATTTGATATCTTTATGGTCAATATTTCTTACCTTGACATTTTGATATCATTGGAGAAAGATTCCATGAAAGGAAAGGTTTTTTTTGTTTTTTGGCATGGGGTATTTTGGTGAAGTCATATAATAATACTAATAGCTGTCACTTAAATATAACTTTAAGCACATTTGATGGTATCAATATGCATCAACTGGTTATTAAGAGGTTTGAGTACAACTGTTTTTTTGATTTGATAGTCATACCTAACTCTATACAGAAAACATAATACTGTCGCTGCTTGCCCTTCATTCTCAAAGAGGACCTTGGCATAAGGGAGGTGATGTGAAGACATGCAAGTGAACTGAATTTAAGTGAGGCAAGGCTATGCAAAGCCACCAGCCTCACTTTCTCTTCCGGAGCCATCTGGATCCAGTGGCCAGATATAAATCAGGATGACTGAAGATCGCCCAGGATGCAGTGGAGGACCTTGGCCTTTTCAAGCTAAGGTTTTAACAGATTTTAGTTTGACTGAGGCAATGCCACTCAGCGAAAGACTATAACAGATTTAAGGCTAAACATAATTATGCTAAACTTACACTGTCTGCCTGAAAAAATGGAATGTTTCATATGAATTGTTTTTGGCATCATTGTTTTAGTGGCATAGCTTAAAAAAAGAAAGATTTTCTGTACAGTCATTAAGCATTCTTAGCATGCCCACTATAGTTGGGTACATTTTATGTATTTACATTATGTGAGTGAACCATGAGTGGGGCACCATCATACTTATCCTCATTCAGGCCATTTCTAGAAGAAAATGTCAGAGATAACTGAGTGACTACCACAATGTAAAATTAAGACACACTAAAACAAACTGTCTGGTTTGTTTTTTCAATGATAAAATACATTTTTTTGTCATTTCATCCCACCTACTATCATTAAAATATAGGACACAAGTAGTAAAAGGCAAAGTAAATATGCACATATCTTTACACCATGTAGTGCAGCTATAAATCTCACTCTTTGATAACAGCTGTACTCTAGCAATCATTTGAGTCATGCAGCTGCCACAACAATATCAGATTTTATAGTTAAAAAGCAGTCAAAACTTTAATGTTACAGGGGAGGTCGATATGTACTATGCTATAAATAAACATTATCTAATGAAGAAGTGAAACATGTTTATTTTTGCTTTGGCAGAGCATTGAATGCCATATATCTCTCTCACTGCATGCTGCCATAATAGCAGTCATTATACTTGAGCATCTATAACAAAAAAAGTCTCCATTTATACTAATTAGGTTAGGTTTCACTGAACGGCACGAAGGCTTGAAAAACCCTGTCTAGCAGGCAAACTTTCATTCTTTACCTCTCTTATAAAGCCCTTTTTTTGTTGTTGTTGTTTTAAATGTTCTTTGGCATGTCAGCCTCACATATATTTGGAGGGATTTGGCGTTTTCTCTTTCCATATGCTTTAAACTTGCGGGTTTGATTGGCAGAGGAGAGAAGAATGTGCAGTATGGTCAAACTCACTTTGGCAAATGTTTAACACTAAAATGAATAACTCCATAGAAGTCTCATTCAAAGCCATATGATCTCAATCTAAAGATGGCACTGTGGTATCCCTTCGATCTCTTCCTTACTGTTGTGTGGGATGTGGTTTAGTGAATGGATACGAAACCTGCCAATACACAGTTAACTCTCTGCACACATCTTGATTAATTTTAGTGTCCCTCTGAGAGAGGGGAGGGGGAGGTACAGATACTTCTACAAAGATGTAAGAGGAGAATTTCAGATGGATTTTGAAAAGATGAGACTGAACCAATTCCTCTAGACTACTGATGTCAATTAAATATTTGAGAATCAATAAAGAAGAAGGAAAGGAGACTTCTCCTTCCCACTTGGCTGAAGATTGTTATGTCCAATTTTCAACTTAATCTGACCCCAAAAGTTTTAAAAAGTTACCTTTAAGGGGTTTACTTTTGTACCCTTCACATCGTATTTACCTGGCTGGAAATTACTAAGTACCAAACCAGCTTTCTTAGTTTAACTACTTCCATCCAGTTTTGCAGCACAGTAAGTATATTTGAGATGAAGGAACCCACTTAAAGCAATGTGCTTTTCCTATCTCTGCCTCTGAAATAGACACGAATTTAATCTGAGACTCCTACATGGCCAACGAGTCCCCAATTCATCAATAAATTATGTGTCTGCCTCTAAACATGCCCCAAATTAAAGGGGGCAAGTATATATGACAACAGAAGAATCATATGGTATAAATTAATTCAACCAACAAGACTCAACACTGCTTCTCTAAATAGTACTTTCAAATAGAGGTACCTACCTCACTGATTGCTTTGCGCTATAATTCCCTCTAGAGAGGAGAATCAGCTTTTCTTACCACACCCAATCCTGGACCTGTTTGATCACAAACATACAAAGGGTATATATGTATCTGTATATTGAAGGAGTTAAGTAGCACGGTTGATAGAACACTGACCCTGGAATTAAGAAGACTCATTTTCAGATCTGGCCTCAGATAATTACTAGCTGTATGGTTATGGACTAATCACTTAAATACTGTCTGCCTTGGTTTCCTCAACTGTAAAATTGGGATAACGGTTGCACCTACCTCCCAGAAGTACTGGGAGGGTCAAATAAGATAATATTTGTTAAGCACTTAGCATAGTATTTGGCACAAAGTAGGCCTGATATAAATGCTGGTTTCCTTCCTCTCTTATGTGATTTGATTAGATACTCTTCCTCCATAACTCCAAACTGGGTTACCCCCTAACATACATCAGATGCTAACATTTTTTGTAGAGTACTTAGTACTATTGCTTACTCCTTGGTCCACAACAGCATCGTTTGTCTCCACTTACAAGATACTTGTGCATAGGGACTTGCTCCACAACCTTTTTAATGAAGTACATAGTACAATCGATGAATAAATGGGGCCCTAAAAGATATGGGATAATGATAACGATATTTTCCCTTGGTATGTATTACAACTTGCCAGAGACATAAAAGTATTAGTACACAATGGACCAGATTTCCGTATGTAATTAAGGAAACTGGCATTTTTAAACAGTTTTAAACTCTTTCTAGCTAAAATCTACCATTTACTGCCCTATGATAGTAATTTTGGAGGAGACTTTAATCACTAAAAAAAAGTTAATGCAGCATTCAAAGTTGCCTTTTCTATTGTATTGAGAGGCAGAATGGGATATCAGAAACATCTCTGGACCTGAGGTCAATGCATTAGAGAATGTAAGATTTGAAACCAACCTCAGAAGTCAACTATAACATAGCCCTGAAGAGAAATCCCACTTTCTCCATCCCTAAAAAGTTCTAACAATAGAAACCTTGCTATCCACAAGGCCACCCAATCTGCATTAAGGATATTACATAAATTAAACTCAAACTTCATTCCTACAATTTAGCGTCTCCTCATTCTGTCCTCTGGAACTGAGGGAAACCAATCTAATTCCACCGCCACGTGCCCACATTTCAAAAACAGTAATCATGTACTGACTAAGTATTCTCTTGTCTGGGCTGAAAATTCTCAGTTCCTTTAATCCTCCTCTGGCATGGTTTCCAATCTTGACACCATCCCAGTCACTCTCATCTAGATGGTCTCCATTTTGTCAAAGCTTTTCTTACCCAGAATTGAACAAAATATTTCAAATATGATCTTTCAAAGATGCCTCCCTCATTCCACACAGTATGCTTACATGAATGCAGCCTAATATATTTTAGCTTTAGTTCCTATGTTATACTGTTAGCTCCCAACGGACTTGTAGTCCACAAAAATATGCAGATTTTTTTACATGAAGGGTCAGTCTAGCCATTCTATTGTCTTTGCAATCCTGTATTTGTAGAATTGATTTGTAGAAACCACACATAAGACTTTACATTTAATTGTATTAAATGTCATCTCATTAAATTTAGCCCAAGGTTCCAGCACTTTGACTGCTTTTTTTTTTTGCATCATGGCCCTGTCTCCAATAGGTTTTCCATCCTTCCTAAATGGTTAGTATATGTGAATCCAGTAAGTGCATCATTTTTTCCATTGTCCAATTGTCCAAATAGACCTAGATAGTGAAAGAAAATTCCAGGCAAACTCCAACTAAAGATGTAGTTAGGTAGTTCAGTGGATAGAGAGACAGACCTAGAGTTAAGAAGATCCAATATCAAATCTGCCCTCAGATACTCATTAGCTGAGTGGCCCTAAAAAGTCACTGCACCTCTGATGGCTTCCATTTCTTCTTCTGTAAAATGAAGATAACGAAAGTACCTACCTCACATAGTTGTTGTGAGGATGAAATGAAATAATAGTTTTAGCACTGGGCCTGGCACTATGCAAGCACACATGGTAGGTACTATATAGAAACTTACTCCCTTTCCTTTTCCTCCCATCCCCACCAAAGACTTCCCTTATTATATTTCAATACATTAATCACTGATCTTTGGTCATTCAACCATTTTTAATCCATCTAACTATACAATCATCCATCTCACAATTTTCCATCTTTTTTACTTAGCTTGATAGACTTTGCCAAGATAGACTTATACTAGACCACACTCATGAGTGTCTGAAATAGGACAAATGCTCTATGACATTGGACATCCAGGACTGAAGGGCAAGACTCTTGAGCCTGAAGAGAGGGAAAGTAAGGAAAATCAGGTATTTTATTGGAGAGAAATAGTGAAATTCTGAGAAAGACCCCACAAGAGAACCCCAAAATTTTAGTATCCTGGAATGGAGAGGCAGGATGCTTAATTTAAAAGACTAGCCACTTAGCATATTAGCATAAGTTGAGGTCACTTCTTACATATAAAATAATGATATTCCAATACATTCACGTACCATAAATTGGTCAGGTGTTCCTTAAATTATTATGAGCATCCTTTTAGTTTCCACAATTCTTTCCTACTAGGACAGCATATATGTATGTGTGTGTATACACACACACAGATCTAAATATACAGTGGTAGTGGGTGAAAGGGTATAAGTGATTTAGTGACTTCTGGGGCATTGTTACATACTGCTCTCCAGAAAAGTTGTATTGATTCACAGTTAAACCAACAGTACATTAATGTGCCTGTTTTTGCATAGCCTTTCCAATATTTGCCATTTTTCCTTTTAAAATGACAATTTTTAAAAGAAAGAAAAGCTGAGTTAAGAGAGTAGGTGTCACAAGCAGTGAAGTTATCAGCTTCTTAACAGCCCAGGTTCAAAACTCTGGGGTCATTTTAAGCTTTCCCTTTTCCCTCAGCCTCTGTTACCAATCATTTGTCAAGTCAGATCAATTCTACCTACAAAGCTTCTCTCACATGTATCCGCCACTTCCCTCACCATCTCTGCTCACACGGCCAATACTGTGACATGTTACGCAAAACAGATGTTTTTGTACAACTATCAAGTTTTCTTCTTTTTATAAATATGTATTTACAGTGAGACTAGGCCCTTAGCATCTCTTGCCTAGACTATTGTATTAGTGTCTAAAATGACCTCACTGACTCCAGTCTCTTCTTCCCTGTCCAATTCATACATTGAGTCCCAACTGCTGCCATGAATTTGCTTAGGCAAATAAATCACTTAGCTTCCGTGAATGTCCATTTACTCAAATGTTTAAAATGGAAAGAAAAAAGTAATAAGATTTGTACTAACAACCTCACAGACAGGTGAGCTTCAAAGGAGACAAAGTATGCAAAATGCTTTGGACACTATAAGTTGCTTTGTAGCTACAAATTATTGTCACTATTGTTATTTCCAGGGAGCATTTTGCAAGCTGTAAGAAGTTGGCTCGAAGTAATGAAACTATGTGAGGCTTTTCAGACTTGCGATGGATTACACAGCATCAAGGTTATGTCTTTCTTCATAGTCTTATGATTCTGAATAAACATACAAGTAAAAAGAAAAAAAAATCACTCTCTTTCTGTTGGCTTTCTGGATAGCCACCTACTATAGTCATGACCTTGAAAGGAATATGATCTTCCATGAGCTTGAAATACTAATATTACAACAGAGAGGACAAGAGGGCCACAGGGCTTGGAATGGGGGGAGGAGAGGGGTAAAGGGAAGCATAGAGGATAAGGGTGCTGCTTACCAAAAACCCATTCCCTGGTAAATCTTTTCCATTGTTAAAAATAGCATTATGCTTACTGTCAGAGAGCTTTGGTATGATCAGTCTTTCTATCCACATCTTATTTTTATGAGAAACACCATGACACAATAGCAAATAAATCCAATAACTGGTGCCAGATGATGACAAATCTCTGATACCTTTTGTCACTTTGACGTCTTATGTCGTTTGATCTGTGTTTACAAGCAAATGGTTACTCCTGATATTAAATGCTGGCATTTAGAGAAACATAGAAATTACTCACTTCCCTGGAATTCTGCATGACAAATTAGTGCTGGGCTTCAACTCTAATAAATGTAGCTGCAGCCGAGCTTTCATAAACATTCTTGAGATGTTCTTCTGGAGTAGCTTTATTTTGGCACCCCACTTTTCCTGCTTAAACAAATGAAAAGGCTGGCTGATATTGTCAAAATACAGCACTCTTGTGAACCAAGAGTCATTTATTAAAATAATGTATTGATGCCATGTCATAAAACACAAAATCGTATTTCTGCAGGAAAAACCTATTACCCTAAGCCAAGATTATTTTATTTTAAAAGACAAATTATTACAGTTGTAGATGCTGAAAGTAATATTCCATGGCTCAGTCCTTGGTCTTTTAGAGGCCAACAGGATGGCTTTTAATGAACCGTGATGTGTTATGTAAAATAGATATTTGTACAATTATCAAGTTTTCTTGTCTTTATAGGAATGTTGCTTTTTTTTAAAGGAGGAAGATACTAAGTATCTTATGGCTCAAAATAGCTATCTTAAGAAAAACACCAAGATGATTTTCACTAGTGACAGAGATGCTTTAAATCTAACATACAGCCAACTGAAAAAAAAAAATCTCAGACTACTCATGCAGGGTCGGGGACTCTCCAGCGTTGCCTGTTTTCCTGACACAGTCTTAATCTTGTCTTTTGTCATAGCCCTGCAGTTTTTGCTCTAAAGGTTTCTGCACTAAAAAGTGGTAAGGTGAAGCCATAGTTCAATTCAATTTATTTTTATATTGCCTCTCATACAAAGTCTCTCAAAACGCTTTACAGAGAGAGATAAAATAATCATATAACACTCCCCAGTATTTGGAACAGCAACTATCATACAGACAGAGAGAAGGAAGGGAAAACCAGGTACTAGAATAGGCCAAAGTCCCCAAAGAGTCATCTCCCCACAATACCATCTCATTTATAAGCCAGATAAAGAGCATTCCACAGTATCCATATACTATGCCTTACATCTCACTCTTTCAACTCTCAGAGAAAAGTAATGATCTTTCTTTTAGGATGCAAAACCCAACAATATGGACACTTAAAAATCTGCCTTTATCTCAATTTGTGACCCTTTTCACTTAATGTATAATTAATTTTTGCCCTCGTTGGAAAAAATACATTAGATTTATAGTTTCTGGTAGAACAGTTATTCTGAGTTCTCCTATTTAGTATCACTGATTTGGCCCTTAGACAGCTAAAATTTAAAAAAACAAATAAATGAAAGATAAGAATAATGGTGACATGTGTAGGTCACCTGGTACTTCTTTTGGACAACTTCAGCTTGGAAAGGAGAAGCCAGAAACATAGCCTTAGTCAATATCACCAAGGAACAGAAAGAAGTAATAAGTAGACGGACTTCAAAGCAATTCTGAGAGACAATTATTTGCTAGGTAAGTCAGCACACATAAAATAATTCTTCCAATTGCAAAGAATTGAAGGTTTGGGAGGACAGGGAAGGGTCCAGTCTTGGTGAGGGAAATTAGGTCAAATCAATGTATCAAGTTTGCATAGTACTTTTAATTTACAGAAGGGTAGGTCTGGACTGGCCACAAGGAAATAGACGATGTTACTGTTCAGTGAGAGCGATACAGCTCTGATCCTCAGGATGAAAACGCAGTCAGCAGTCGAAGGCAAGCATTTGTAAAGCTGTTCTCTTTGCAGAGTAAACAGCCTTTTGAAATCACCAAGGCCCAGAAACCATAATCCAGGGGGAGGGGAAAGCTTCCTTATTGCTTTGTTTGTTTGTTTGTTTGTTTGTTTGTTTGTTTTATCTCACTGAAGTGCCCAGACCTACAAGCAAAAATTTACTATATAAATATTCATCTGTCTGTCTGTATATACGCTCGCATGTATATATGTCTATGTTTTTGCCTACCTATGTATGTGTATATGCATATATGTATTTCAGGGAAAAGATACCTTGGGTGATGGTATATGATATCAATAAATGACCTAAATTTTAGTGCTACAGCAGAAAAAGGTTTTCATCAGCACATGCTTCTATCTTTATGCTTATGGTTCTCAATGCAAGCCACATCTTTATAATACATAAAAACAAAGCAGAATATATTGTAACTCATTTTTTGACCTTTGAATATTTCTGTCACTGATTGTCAGACTTGAGAACTACTCTCTATCCCAAGGTGATGGATTATTTAATTAACCATTGACCTTTCCCTAACATTTGTTGACAATGAGTATACTCCCATGAAAGCTAGCTGGGTTGGATATTGGTTGACTCAGTGCTGTTTGTCAGTATGAGTTTACCATTTTTTGTAACTTTGATCAAACAACCAAAATTACATTCTGCCTATTTACTTGCCAATTGCTTCCTAACTGACATTTACATTTCCCATTGACCATCAGTCATATAGTGTAGATTTAGGATAGTTCATTTAAGCAAACCTCATTTAAACCAAGGCAGGTTTTTGAAGGTATAAATAAAGTTAAGCTGGTGGGAAAGGACACAGTTATTGGGGAGGGGGATACAAAAGCAAAACCTTGGGAAAGAGTCACCAGGCATTCTTCACATAAAGATCCCTATATCCCTTCCTATGTGAATCAAACCCAAGCTATAAGTACTCTCTCTCTCTCTCTCTCTCTCTCTCTCTCTCTCTCTCTCTCTCTCTCTCTCTCTCTCTCTCACACACACACACACACACACACACACACACACACACTCACACACACACAATCAGGCTAATAGCCTCATCCCTTTAAGAAATTACAGGTGTATCAGTCAGCCCAACAGGGAATGCCATAACATCAGCCAGGGAAGCTAAACCTTCGGGTCTGCCGGTATAAAATGGTCCATGGTATGGAGGCACATAAGATGCAACCAGTCTAGGAGTCAGCTGCTACTGATTAGACTTAGAGAAACAATCACAGGCGTTGTTTATAAAGCAGTGATCCAGTCTATCACCACTGGTGATAGTTTTGAGACTTGCCAATGCTATTATGTCAAAGCGTTTTTCTGGTGCTGCCAAGAATAGGAAGTTAGGACAGAGTTTGAGACTTGGTTTTGCAATAGCATTATTGGCACCCGCTTCCCTGGCTATTTTCTTGTGTGATATGTATGGACTCCCTGTATGTTCTGTTCATATCATTAGAACCACAAGAAAGCCTGTGTGTGTCCTTGGGAAAAGTGGAGGTCTATGGAGACCTTGTGCTTATTTGCCCATCTTGTGATTGATAGATCTAAGGAAATTGCAATCACATTGGGAATTGCCTCTGATGTTAAGACTGACTCTAGGCTGGATTTGGTGGTGGGGAAAGCAAATTCTTTCTGTATAGCTAGTAGTGGCAAAGTATCCATCCACACTTGACAACCTGAAATGAGGCAAATAATGCTTACCTTATTTAAAAATGCCCTATGTTTTCTCCCTTCCTTCAATGGAAAGGTGCAGGACTACAGATGTGGAATGTTGGATGTTGCCAAATATGTATAAGGTTTTACTTAACTAGTTTGTTTTTTCACTTTGTTACAAGAGAAAGTTCACTGAAGGGTAGAAGGATGGGTATTTCCAGAAATAACTATGATGGGAAAATGTATCAATAAAACTTTTTTAAAATTAAATTTTAGGGTTAAAAAGCCAGTGTTAACATACAGCAATTAAGCATGCAAACTGTACTCACTTATATGTTCTGTTCCTGGTTTAATTTGGCTTTTTTTTGTTTCTCCAGATGCTGCCGATTTATTTGTTGATTTATTCTAAGTCCAGTTTCTGCTTGTCAATTAAGAATTTATTAAATGCTTCCATGTGCCAGGCACTGTGCTGGGCATTGTGAATACGAGGAAAAAGAATGAAATAATCCCTGTTCACAACATACTCACAACTTAATGAGGGAAGCAACAACTTTGCATAAAAATATATGCAGCAGAAATATACAGTTAGTAAATGGACATTTGTATGTATGTACATATATGTGTATATACATGTGTGTGTACACATATACACATGAAAGAGAATAGGTCTATGAATTCCTGTGAATTAAACCCAATCTGCAATTCTTGACTCTCATCACTACTGACTTGGTGACTTCTCTTATTCTTCCATTTTTGACACACACATTAGTACATTGATCATGACTTTCTGCCTCTACTACTAGGTTCCACCACTATTTCCCGAATGCTTAGGGATGTGCTAACTCTTCTGTTAATCTTTGCCAAGTTGGTACAGGATGTCTGTACATGACAGAAATCATATAAAATAACCTGCTTCGCTGGGCTATCATATGTTCACGTACTTAACTGATTAATATCCTCCTAGTACATAATCTATTCCATAAAAGCAAAACAGACACTTTGGAAAGTTAGAGTCATCATTATCTTAGGTCACTAAATCACATAATCTTTTAGAAATGCAGGGGATACTAAAATTCATCTAGTTTATCATCTTATCCCATGCATGAATGCCTTCTTATGATACCCTGATAAGTAGACATTTAACCTCTACTCGAAAACTTCCATTAACAGGAAACTCACTACCTCATAAAGCAACCCACTGCTTTTTATTCATTTATTGATACATTCATTTATTTAAAAAATATTAACCATCTCAAGGCAAAGCACTGTGCTAATAACTTGGAATAAAATAGATAACACATGATACAGTTCTGCCCTCAAGGAGTCTATATTCTACATGTATTTGATCTGAATATATGAACACAGTTATGCATAATATAACGTAAAGGATTTAAAAATGTTCCAGAAAAATCTGAGAAGACAGGGAACACTTTCAGCTAGTGGGATCATGGAAGGCTACACCAAGTAGATAGCACCAGAGCTGAGTTTTGAAGGAAAGGAAAGATTTTTAAAAGGAGAAATGCAATGAAAGTATACTTAAAGCAGGAGGGTCCATCCTGCACAAATGCTAAGAGACAGGAGGCAGAATGCTGAGTTCTAGAGCTAGGAAGTAGTCAGTCTGGACTAGAATGTAGAGTTTACGGAACAATGTCAAATTTTGTTGGAAAGGTAGGTCCCAGACAGACTGTAGAGGGCCTTAGATGCCAGGCTAAGCATTTTGGAAAATGTCCTGAAGACAATAAAAAGATTGTCAAGTGTTTTGAACAGGACAGTGATGTGGTCGGACCTGTTCTTTAGGTCTTACCCACATCCTACGTGGAGATTGTCTTGACTTGACAGCTGTCTGAAGACTGATTATAATAGAAGTTCTGACTTATACTGAACAAAAATGTGTTATTCTCTAATGTCCACCCATGTTCCTTAGAATTACAAGATTTATAGTTAGGAAGGACATTGAAGATTTCCCATTACAAACTCTTCAAGTCAGAGATGAAGTGATTGAGAACAAGAGTGGCTAAATGATTTACATGCAAGCATACTGGTAGGATGTGGCAGTACATGTATTCAGATCCAGGTCTCCTTACTTCAAATTCATTACTGTTGTAGTTAACTACATTAGTCTGTTCAATCTCTTTTTTTTAATAGTCTTGATCCCTACAATTGTTTGGGTTCTCAAAGGCTCATATAGTCCCACATTTAGTGTGGAAAGTGAAGTTAGAAGCCATCAAGTCCAACCACCCTTCTTTCACAGATTAAGAAACTAAGTCAGAGAGATGTTACTTGCCTTGCTCAGGCTGTGATTTGAATACAAGTCATCTAGCTCTGAAACAGGGATTCTGTCCACATCAAACCCCCTCCACTGGGCCCTCCACATCTGCTTTAATGCATTGGCACTGTGGTTATTTGTGTATATGTTTTCTCCTAATAGCATATAAGGAGAAGACATCTGTGAACACAGCCTTGTGGTATGTCTATATAGTCAATACCAATCCATTGATCAGCCTTCTTGGGACTTAGCCATTTTTCTAGTAATATAACTACCCCTTCTATATGGTGGGCTTAGGCATGGTAAAACCCCAGAAATCTGGAAAAATTCAAGTAAAATTTTTGATCCTCCATTAATATAAGACAAGAAGTTTGAATCTTTTTTTTCCTTTAATGGAATATTTACAGTATCATAATGTAAAATTTGAATTAAGTATTTGGTCATAGGCTCTGTGCTGTCTGCTGGCCTGCGGGTTCTGGAAAGCTCCCATAAAATCCCCACGTAATTTCTTATGCCAACCTACGATGTATCGGAACTGAGATGGGGAAAGTCAAGATGTGGAAGGAATAACTATAAATTTATTCTAAAGTCGTTGAACCCACATTTCTTTCCCACAAATTACTTCATGAAAGGTAGTTTTTTGTCAAACGTGATACTGAAAACTGGATATTAGGGGGAAAATGCCTTTAAAGTCCTTCAAAGCCTTACCCCAATCTGTCTTTCTGCCTTGCCCTCCTATGCTCTGCCATCCAGCCAAATAGTCCTTCTACCTCTATTCCTGACACACCCACTCACTTCCCAACTATGTGCCTTTGCCCAGGCCACAGCACATGCCATCTTTTCCTTCAGGATGCAGCTTTAACCCCACAGTCTACAAGATGCCTTTCCTTATTCTCCCCCTGATTATATCCTTCTTCCTAAACTACCTAGAACTTAAATAATTAGATTTATTTATTCTCTTTACTCTGAATATACTCATATATGATATTACTGTCACCTCCATTAACATACAGGGTCCTTTCAGGGAGTCTTTCTATTTGCAGCCCCAGACCTCACATAGTAACACATAAAAGGCTCTTAACAAATGCTGATTGATGGATATTTGAAGGATCTGTGATTTTGGCAATGTGGGAGTACCCACACCTGGAATGTGGGTACTCCCTCCACCAAAGCACACCACAATGACAAATTAATAGATAAATCATAAAGGAATTGATTGAAGGCATACAGAGAGTAAGTGATTTCCCAGTTTTATACAGCTAATAAAGATGAAAGGCAGGTATGGTTGGACAGCAGCTTCCTATTGCAGTTTTCCATATGCTGTCACAGATTCCTACCCAACACAAGCCCCACACTTCCCTTCAACCCCAGCTTCCCTACCTGTCTGACCAGGCTTCTCTAGTCTAGAATTAATAAAAAAAAGCCTAAGCCATGTGGAGTGCCTGTTTCTCAGACTTAGCAGGTGCCTCAGACTTGGTCGCTATGCCTGATACTGACCAGATGGAGACATCAAGGACACATCCAAGGAGGTCATTACATCATAGCAACATATCTTCTCTCTGTTAGGAGCAAGGAAATTTACTCCTTTAACATTCAATGCCTTATACATGCCTCATTTGAACCCAACATCTAACCTGATCTAAGAGGGTACTGGCTTTAAAGCTGCACCTACAACAAGAGGATTTGAACCTGGTCTTTCTGATTCCACTCTGCATTTTACACCATACTGCCTATGTTACAGGGTAGCTAGGTGGCAAAGTGAATGGAGCACTGGACATGGAGTCAGGAAGATAAGAGCTCAAAGCAAGCCTCAGACACTTATTAGCTGTGTGATCGGGGGCAAGTCACTTAACCCTGTTTGCCTCAGTTTCCTTATCTGTAAAATGACCTGGAAAAGGAAATGGCAAACCATTTCTTTGCCAAGGAAACCCCAAAATGGGGTCACAGAGAGTCAGCCATGACTGAAATGACTGAGCACAACAGAGCCTCTATTACAGTCCTACTATGCCTGTCAAAAAAAGGCAATGATTAGTCAGTCATATCCCCTCTTAATATGAGAGCAACCAAAATTTTCTAAAGGCTTTACTTTCCACACAGGAAGACATAGATTAAAGACATAGATTGCCTGGATGGCACAATGTGAACAAAGCCTCAATAGAAGACTCAATAACCTTCTGGTTAGTCTCCCTGACTCAAGTGCCCCTTCCCACTCACCCCCACCATTCCACTGTACCCCATCTGTCACTCAGCTGTGAAGCTGATCTTCCTATAGTGCAGGTTTGACCATGTTAACACCTCTTCCCTTCCTCCAACTCCTCCCCACCCCCTGCTCCACTGTGCTGAAGAAATTCCAATGGTTCTCTTACCTCCAGCATCAAATATCATATCCCAAATATCATATCAAATCCTTCCTAACCTGATACCTTCCCATATTTCCAGTCTTCTTATACTTTACTCCTTTCTACACCCACTACACTCTAGTGACACCAGCTGCCTTGATGTTCTTCTCACACAGGAACTGACCTCTCAAATTTGTGAATTTTCACCAGCTGTCCCCATGCCTAGAAGTATCTTCCTTTATTTCCTTGTGTTCTGACTTCCTTAGGTTCTTCTAAGTCCCTGTAGCAGCAAGCACCCTGATACATGCAGGATGGCCTGCTAGCACAAGTTCTTTTCTAAAAGGAAAGCAACTTTTGAGAGATCAACAATCTTCTTTAATCACATACACTAAGAGAGAAAATACAAGTGGAGAAATAAAGACCAACAGACAGGGCTTCTAACTGTCTAACCATAAGCAATATATACATCACAGATCAACAGACAGATTCAACTATCTGACCATTACATACATACATAGCTTACCTATGGGGTCTTCTTAGTGGCTACCCAGAGGCTCATCGGGCACACTCCGAAGAGTAAATCCCAAAGTCAAACCTCACCTCAGAGTATATATACACTTTTCAGAGCCAGAGGGCATCCCGACCATGGTAACCCAGTGGCTCATTAATGAACAAAAGGTGTGGGCCTTCCTACAAAGCAAGCCTCTCTAACCAAGCTGCACTTCATGGGCTTCATCTGGGGCCTAATAATGGGCTGGGAAGAACTTTAACTCACATTACAGTCCCAAGCAAAATATCTTTTACAAAAGCCTTTCTCAATTACCTTTAATGATGCTGCTTTTCCCATTTTGGTCATCTTATTTGTACATTGTTGTTTACATGTTGTTTTTTCCCATTAGGCTATGGACTCCTTAAGAGCAGAGACCATTTTTATTTTTTGCCTTTCTTTGTATCCCTTTTTGCCTTTCTATGTTGCAGTGTCTGGCATATAGTAGGCACTTAATAAATTACTTTATACAGACTTGTTGACTTCCTTAAATGATTAAGGAATCATTTAAGCTAATAAATCTAAAGTAATAAACAACACCCACATAGAAATATAATTGTGTGACTCCTCTTCCTATTTTTTGCAAAGTTAAAGGGCTATCTTATATCCACAACCTGTTCCTTTCTTTGTTTAAAAGGGATGTATGAGTGTTCAGAAGGACTAGCAATTCTGGTTTGACAGTCTGATTTACCCAGTTCTCACCTGTGTCTCCAAGAAGCTGTAGCATGCACATCAGTCACCCCTGGTAAAACTGTCTCCCCAGACTGGCTAAACCAGGTTGAAGGTAACTGCTCAGCCTTCCATCTGTTGGTGAGTTAGGATATATCTACCTAAACCATGTGAAGACTTTCCCGGTGGAATGGGCAGATGAGAACAATTTGTTCCAGTGACCATGAAGGCAGATGAAGCAGGCACTGTAGAACACTTAGAACTTGGTCAGGCATTGAAGATGCCAAGGTCATTCACAGCATCCTGGGTCATAGCATCGACTTCTGTCCTGCTAGTGGAGTTCCTCAGGAAGAGATTGCGAGGCTGATGACTTAGTGTAACTATGCCTCACTTGTCATTGGCCCTCTTTGAAAATGAAGTATGAACAACATCCTAGAAATATACACAAAGTTCAAAGGACCCTAGTTAGTCTAAGTCTTCTTCTCAGGTATGTAGGAAGCTTTCCTTCTAGCAGTAGCAGATCAGGGCCCAACTAAGTACAAGAAGATACATGTTATATTTCCCCAATAGAAATAAGTTCTTCAAGATCACAAATAGTTCCTTTTTTTGCCTTCGTATCACCCTCACCAAGCACAACATGGTGAACACATTAGGCACTTAATAATGTTTGTTGAATTGAAGTTTTGAGTACCATATGTGGTCAAGCCCTATCTTCTCAAAATGTTAAGCTAATTTCTCCTTAATGTTTGGCATTAAATAGATTGGATTTCAATGGATCAAGGATCCGTATTCTCTTCAAGGTCTGTGTTCTCTCCATTGGTGGAGAGATCACAGCTTATCCAGTTATCCATGCCTTCTCATCCTCAGTGATTTGTGTTCCTGTTTTTCCACAAATATTTTTCAGATCTACTCAATATGCTGGAGGACTTCCTTCCTCTGCATTTTTTTTAACATTTCCTGTATTCCACTGCAACGCTCAAATAATCTCTTTTTTTATCCATCCCTCTTATGATGCAACCAATCCACTTTCATTTTTCATCATATGTTTCCTCAATAATACCTCTTACTTGTATGTTCATAGGAAATATGTTGCTGCTTACCTGGTCTATTATGTGTTTCTCTATAGTCTTTTGACCCACAACATTCTTTCTTTACTTGGGAGAAACATACATTCTTCTCTCTCTCTCTACCTATGCTTTCTCCCTTGGTGATCTCATTCACTTTTTGGGATTCAATTGCCCTCTTTGCCAATGATTTTCACTACTTTTACCCATAATTCTAGTCCTGTATTTCCTATTGCCTGATCATTATTTTTACCTGAATGTAAAACTAGAACTTGAAATTCAACATGACAAAGTTGAATTCATTGTCCTGGGGGGAAAAATAAACCTAACCTTGTTCCTCCTCCAGCCTCTTTATTTGTTGAAAGCATGACAATTCTCCATATGACCCAAATCTCTATTCTCAAGATTGTTTTAGATGCTTACTTCCCTCTTCCTTCATCTTTAATCAGTCGCCAAGTCTTTTTGAGTCTCTCTTGGCAATATTTCTCACATCCATTCACATCTGTCCCTAACTAGCACCAGAATCAATCTAGTTCAAGTCCTCATAACTTCTAAACCAGGTGTCTCCCTTGATGGCTCACTTACTTCCATCTCCTTTATTATCTCTAAATCATGCTTCACAGAAGTGCTTCACTCAAGTTTTTTTTTTTTTACTCATCTTCTTGAAGTGCAATTTTGATTAGTTTAGTTTTTAAATCATAAACGTACAATAGTTCCCCATTGCCTACCACATATGAACTACAGTCCTGGCATGCAAGATCCTGCACAATCTGGTTCCAATCTACTTTTATAACTTTATCTCATTGTACTCACCTTCATTTACTTTATTTTCCATTCAACAAGCTTATTTTCTTTCCTTTATTTTAATCTTGTTTATAACCAGCTCTCTGCCTCTGCTCATACTGTTTCATTCATGAAAAGGAATCCCTTTCATCTCTCTATGTTGAAGTCTTTCCCCTCTTTCAAGGTCCAATTCAGGGGCTACCACCTTCAGGAAGCTTTTCTTAACCCAATTCATTCTCCACCCCTCATTTCTCCCATCTTAAAGTGGTCTTCTTTTCCTTCAATTTCTCTTGGCACTTTACTCAGGATTCTTCTTTACCCTTCTCATTGTTTGTTATAGAATATTGTTATTTACATATTCTTCTCCACACTTCATGAAACTGTTAGCTTCTTGAGGGTAAGAGATGAATTGGCTTTCATCCTTGTGTAGTTAGTGGCTAGCAGAGTGCCTTGCTCATCGTAGACATTTAGTAAATACCTGCTGAAATGTTATATTGCAATTATATCCCTCTGCTAGTGATGAAAATAGCTGGAGAAATGCTGGAAAAAAAGTTGCGTTTTCCATATATTTGCTGTCTTCCTGCCAATTTTATCTATTAATACTCTGGGGATCTCATGGTTCACTTGGGACTCATGCCAAGATTTCTGTAGACTTGTTTTCACTTCCATTGCTTTTTGTTATTTCCTAAAGAAATGGTGCTTATAATCTTCAACTCTTGTCCTCTTTTGTAGTGGTTTAACAAATGAATTTTCAATATAAACTGGCTTTGCGCTTGGCAAGGAGGTTGAGTGTTCCATGGCAAATGCTCTTTCTGAGCTCTTTTGTCCTCCTTGTTATGATGACTCTTTGACATCATGTAGGCTTTTGTAGTAAATGGTGATTTGATTCAATCCAACGGTCATTTGTGTTTATTTTTGTCTGTTAATCAAGGTTATCTTTGCCTTTTTTCCTTTTGCCATTTTCTGTTGTCACATATTGGAATATCACGTTGAAGTTGCTTATTTTTTTATAGTAACTCATCTTTAGCCTGTCTTCCAATTTGATGTTGATTTTAACCTTTGCCCTAGTTAGTTTATGATATGACCATACACAGACAACTGATTTAGATATTAATCTCTCATCAGTAACCAGTTGTTTTCACTCTGTTGAGATACATTTAATTTCCTTTTTTTCTGTGATATTTTTCATTGATCACCAGATCCAGAATCCTTTTTTTCTCTGGGAGAATATATATATAATATATGTATATACATATTAATTAACATGTATATTATTATTGTATAATTGATTAATATGTATATTATTATGTATACCATATCATATAATTAATATGTATATACATATGTAATATATATTTTATATCATATATAACATATGTGTATATACATATATATTTGCGCATATATGTATACATACATACACACATATGGCTTCGGAGTACTCTACAATTCTTTCCATTACACTTTCTGTCTTTTCCCTTTCTTGTGTTTACTACAGAATCACCAAGAATCAAAGTATATGTTGATCTTGTATAGAATCTTAGGTTCCTCAAGTCAAGTCAACAAGCACTTACTAAGCATTTACTGTAAGTCATGTACCACATAAGAGCTGGACATACAAAGAAAGGGAAAAAAAGTCCATCCTCACAAGGTGGTCACATTTTAATTAAGGAGATAACATACAAGCAACTTTATCTATCGGTCTATCTGTCCGTCTTTCTGTCTATCCATCTATCTATCTATCTTTCTAAACACATTTAGGTTCAATTGGATGAAATTAGAGAGAAGGCACTAACATTGAGGAAGACTAGGAAAGACTTGCAACAAATGGTTCAATTTAAAATAATACTTGAAGGAAGCCAGAGAGGGGAAAGGGGAGCATTCTCAGTGGAGAACAGCCAGGAAAACTCAAGAGGCAAAGTGTGCCATGTGAAGAAAAGGAAGGAGAGCAACCAGTGTCACTGGATTGTAGAGTATATGCAGGAAATACAGTGTAAGAAGACTGCCAAAGTAGGTTGTGAAGGGCTTTTAAGTTCTTCAAAGAATTTCTCTACTTCTTCATATACCATATGTCTGCACAGAAGCTGCAATTATCATGGCATTTGAATCATTTTTGCTCTTGATCCATATGAGCACCATAGGACATATTGACTTCCCCACAAAATAATGGTCCTCGTTGCCTTTGGACATGTGCTGAAATCAAATCCCCCCCCAGGCCCATTGTCTCTCCCAGGAGAATCTTTGAGCCATCATCCTTTTATTTGGCTGCTATCTCCTTTTGTTGTCTTTTTTAACATGAGTATCAGTATTACTCTGGATCAGCCAATGTATATACGTTTATTAGTCATTAGCAAAGCAATTCACATTTATAATACCTACAATTCAGTTAACACTTATAAATGGTCTAAAAAATGATTCTTAGCACCCCTGCCCCTTTCTTTACACTCCTCTATCTTCTCACTGTAAAAGAGAAAGAGGGTTAATAAAGGGCATTTTTTTCATTATTACCATGGTCAGAAAAATTAATCACCTAGAGGCCAATCCGCTACTGACAATCCTCCATCAATCTATCACCAAGAATTTATTAAGCACATACTATGCACTAAATACTGTGTTAAGCACCAGGGATCAAAGAAAAAGCAACAACAGCCTTGTCCTCAGGGAGCTTGCTTGGTCTTCTGTCTGTCACCAAGTCTGTACTTGGAATCTTTACAGCTGAGTTAAACCTACTTGTACTCCACTGGCACAGACTTTGAGAACCCCAAGTCATCTGTACCCTATAAAGCAGCATTTGTGAAGAACTTTGTGGAGCTGACTGAACAAATAACTAACTTTTCCAATTTTCAATCTGAATAGACATAGTCATTATCTCTGCTGAGTGAAAATACAATATACAAGACACGTTCCACAACAACCGAAGTCCATATCCCTGTCCCTAGAGTTTACAGGATTTAAAGACTTGACATTATGGAATTATATTGTCTTAATTAATTTATGTTAATTTTTAATGCTATAGGGAGGGTATAGCATAATGCATACACTAACCTAGAAATGCACATAATGTGTACATACTATACACAAATGTAGCAGAAAAAAACAATTCAGAGGTTAATATCAGGTTGTTATTGTCAATTAATGCACATCAACTTAAAAAGCATCAGTTGTTTCTTAGAATTTTCTATTTCATTGGAGGAAACAGAAAATTACTAAAAATCGCTAAGAACAAAAGATGTTTCTAAAGAAGCAGAAAAGTGGTGGGTGATTTTTGTTCATGTTTTATGTTGATGGGGCTCCTACATTGGATCCTGGAGTTTTGACTTTCATGTCCAGCAGAAAAAATTGGGCAATCAGCACTTGTAAAATTTCTGCTTAACCATACTGTGTATCATTTAAATCACATGCTTCCTTTTGCAACTGTCAATTTTCTTTCAAACCTAAACAGTTTAGCTACTTGTGGAAAAGATCAGCCCCAGCATGTTATTGAGATACCTAGATGATTTAAGTTATAAGCTTGATACATGGGTGACATTAATGTAATATTATGATAGATATCTATTAACACGTACATCACGGAAACATATACTCTCTAATGGGCTTGACGGTGGCTGCTCTTCCCTTGTCAGTGTCAATCCTCACCAGAATCACAGGGATGAACAAATGTGACAGGAGAGGGCTGTACCAATTATGGATGAAGGGATACTATCTACTCCCACTGTTTGATGTGATTTATTCGGCGGTCCTTCTGCATTTGTAGTGCAGCAGATTGTAGCTGCTTATGGAGTGACAAATAGTACTCAATGACATTGACTGACTTGTCTGATCAATTTAGCTTGTCTAAAAAGTGGTCGTGAATTGCTCTCCTCATTGAATGTCAGTAGATACAGACCTGATTGAACCCAGAGCACACACACCATTGAAAAGAGTGGAGGGAAAGGATATTGTTAAGCTTGTTGCAGTGCTGACTATACAGGAGAGAAGCTCTAAAATGATGCTTTTGGTAGTTTATATACATTTAAAGTGATTTTCAGGTGAAGAGCACTCAAATATTGGTTATTGTGTCTGCATTGAATGTTCTTCTTGGCTGGTTATTTTGAACCTTCTGTTCATTTAGCCACTGGTATAATTCACTAATACAATATTTCTTAGGTAGCTTTTAAAAATTTCTAATTGTTGGTTTACTGTTTCAATATGATGAATACAAGTTTAAATGTGTATTTCTAGCAATTTAAATAAAACAATTTTCATTTAAGTTTTTTGTTGTTGTTATTTCTGTTTTTCTTTTTGTTATTAATGTATTTCACTGTCAATTGGAGTGGCAGTATACTGTCATGGATAGAGAATTAGTTCACATCCTCCCTATGACACAAACTATATGACCACTGGGAAGTCGCTTAACTTCTTAGTGCCCCAACACTTCCCTAATACTTTGTTTTGCAAATGAGTTTCTTATGCGAGGAGTTCTAAATAGTAGAAGGTCTGTATCATGAGTTTCTATATGAGAAGTTTCCCACAGGAATGAATACACAGGTCCAGATTCTTAACCAAAAAAAAAAAAAGTCTACTACATTAACTTTATTTCATCAAGAAATTATTATGTATATAGTGTTTATTAATTATGTGGACCACACATGCAGGAATCTTTTATTTTATATCAACAATGCAAGTGTGTAATCCTCTGTGTGGGATTAAATATCTTTTTATCCTTGTACCTACTTATCTACTTCCACATAGACTGATTGAGTATTAAGCTTTGCTCTTCTCACACAAGTATATTTAGATATATATTTCAATTTCTCAGAGCTAGGTAGTCCTTTACATCCTTAGTACAAAGCGCCAGCAACATAAGCCAAGAACCATTTTTCCCTATCTCAGTATTATTCAAATTTATTAAACAATATTTCACATTTGTTTGACACAATGTCAAACTCAGGACTCCTAAAGAACGGCTGCAGTTTTGGAACTGTTATGCTTTCTTGGACTTTAATCATTTTTGGCAAGGGTCCATTTCCTGTCAGAAAGTGAAATAGCTTTGGAATGTCATTTTCACGAAAGAAAACAGAGAGAATCCGAGAGGAAGTTGTCCTCCACTCCAGAGCCCCTAAGATACTCAAACACGCTCACAGGAGGGCTGGAATACATCAAACATTAACAGAGGGAAAAGGACACACTTTTCCCACATTAAAATACATGGATAAAGTTGAACTTCTGCTAAAAATAGTTCCCATGACTAATCCTATTAAGTTTAAAAAATTGGGCAGTATCCTCCTTGAAGCAGAATGATTCTTCGCCACCCCCATGCCCACTCCCATTCCCTGCCTCTCTTTACTCCATTTGTAATAACATTAACAACAAAAGAGGAACTAGAACCTGTCTTTTGACTTAAGTCCCAGAAATCTTAGGAAACTGGAAAATGAGAATTCATTCATTGAGGAAAGACCACAATTCAGATGGCTGAGCAATTCACTGAACTTATTGACTCTGATAGTTTCTCACTTTTTCATGACTTTAATACATTCTGTGCTCTTATAAACAGGATCCCTAGAGAGAGAAGTTATAGGAACAAATGGAGATTAACTCTGAGTTATTCAAGTTCAGTGCCTGTACTATGTTGAATGTACAGTGTGAAAGGTAATTGGGAGGATACCACATCACCCTGTATGTAGATACCTGTTATTTTGTCTTGTCTTGTATATCACGCATGCTAAAAATGAATCGGGGAGTTAAAAAAAAGTTGTCAGTCTGTAGAAACGGTGCAATGTTAGGCACATATTACCTATTCCCCTGGACACACTGCTGGTTACATCACAACTAACACCAATGGTAAATGTTGCTATGATCTTAAAAAGGGGAAATGGGAATATAAAGGAGGCTGTGCAGAAGGAGTCATTTGTTACTGTGGAAATGGCATATGTTAGCTGAGTGATTAGCAATGGTGAGGTTCAGCTGCAATGAAACCTAAACCCAGCTGATGCCATTAAAAACACTAGCTCTAATGAACCCCAAAGACAGCATTAAAGCAAAGAAAGCAAAATGACAATAGAACAGCTTTTAATGAAACCATCAATCCAAAAAAAAGTGTAGGTTCCTGACACTTGAGAAACCTTTTGTGTTGCCAAATGTCAGTAACTTAGGTACTGCCTAAAAGGCAAGATAACACTAATAATTACTGCATCTCTTAATATTTATGTCGGGCTAGAAAAATCTGCTGCTCCTTTGAGCGTCTTCGGTCGCCTTGTTTCTTGATTTGTTTGAACAATATATGGAAGAAAAAGAGTCAGATAGGTCAACTGACTTGGAATACTTTTATTCATTTATTCATAAAGCATTTATTAAAGCCTATTATGTACTCTATGTTAGTAAAGACAAAATGAAACCATCCCTGCCCTCAGGGGGCTTTCCTACTATCTTTCCTTCTGAATTTTCACTACCGAGTGTAAATGTCTATAATTCACCGCTGACAAAGTGAAAAAAAATTATTACAGTCTAGATCTGATTCACCACACTTACATTTTAGGTCACATTTTGCCATCTAGCACACATAAGCAACTATTAGAAAAGTCAATGGGTCCAGTCCAGGGAATAGAATTTAATTTTCAGTTCATGCTTTTGTCCTATCAATTTAAATGCCATTCATTAAAATAATTCTGAAAGACTTCCAAAATCCAAGGTTCTTCAGGGATCTGCAGTCCAAAGGCCAGACAAATTAATGAATTTGCAGAATCTTCAGAATAATCACATCCTGTGGTTTGGTTTCTTTATGCTACACCCTTTTGTGCTTATCTCTTGCTGATGGAATTTAAAGCCAGATGCAGGATCAAGCATTCAGTTATTGAGAACTAATGATAAAATTGAATTCCATTTGTGGAAAAACCTAAAAGCAGTGGTTAGAACCTCTCAGTAAGACTACACCTATGCCATATGAAGTTTTCATTTGTATTAGCAGTAGTTCTGTTGGCACCAATCCTGGACAAAACTGTGGAACAAGTCTCTTTGACCTTGGCACCCTCAGCTTTTTCTAGGCACTGTTCTTCTGTTTCCAACTTTTCCTAACACTCTGCCTTCCAAAATCTCTTTATCAAAAGGTGTTTCTAATGAAGGCATCCGATATCAATGATTTGCACTTTTACTGTGAATTTAATTGGAGGTGTTACATTTCTCATAGTTGTTAACTTTCTAATTCTATTTGTGGAAGAGAAAGTTTTGCCTCCAATTAAAGGAATTTCAGGTACTAGTGACCGTTCTTCCCCTGGAGAATAGAAGTTTTAGTGAGGGCATAATGGATGTCTTCAAATAGGTGAGAGACTTTCACTTTCAGAGGAAACAGAGAGGTTCCACTTCTTCCAAGGCAAACAAGGAGGTATTGATGAAAGTTCCATAAAAGTATACTTGAAAGTTCTTCCTTACATGGAAGAACTTTGAATCCTTTTGGAGTAATACAGAAATGGACCAAAAGTGAATAGTATTGAGAGGTAACGAGTTCCCTGTCTTTGAAAGTGTTTATGCCTGGACTGGATGATTAGTTTTTGGAGATGTGGGTTTTAAAGGTATTTAGTAGGTAAAGAAGGGAGAAGTTAATTTGATGACCCTTGAGGTACCTTCCAACTCAGTTATTCAATGATTTTGTGATTCTAGTTGGCAAAACCTATAATTCTTTTATAGCATCTCTTGCATACAACTCCCCCATTCCCTCTGACACTGCCACCACCCCAATCTAGACTTTCTTCACCTCATGCCTGAACTGTTGTAATAGATTGGTCTCTTTGCCTTAAGTCTCTCCCTGCTGCAGTTCATCTTTCACTCATCTAACAAATTAATCTTCCCCCTATTTAATAAAATTCAGTGGCTCCCTGCTACCTCCAGGGTCAAACACAAAAGCCTCTGTTTTGGTTTTTAAAGCCCTTCATAACCTTATACCTTTCCATTTTCCAGTCTTCTTACACCCTAGTGCTTTCCTTCTCTCCTGCTTTGTGATACAGTAACACAAGCCTCCTTACTATTCCTCTCCCTAGACGTTCCATCTCCCAACTCAGTGTGTTTTCACTGACTTTCTCTATACCTAGAAGTCTCTCTTCCTCACATCTATTTCCTGGCATCCTTTAACCACAAATAAAGCTCCGTCTTTCACAAGAAGTCTTTTCAGGTCCTCTTTAAGTTACCTTATATATATATATATATATATATATATATATATATATATATATATATATATATATATAGAGAGAGAGAGAGAGAGAGAGAGAGAGAGAGAGAGAGAGAGAGAGAGAGAGAGAGAGAGTGTTTATTCATAGTTGCTTGCATATTGTTTCCCTAATAGACTGTGAGCTCCTGAGAGTAGGGATATTTTTTCTTTCCTTTTTCTTTTTTTTTTTTTGTGGGGGGAGGACTTTTTTTATTTTCCCAACACATAGTGCCTTGGCACATAACAGATATTTAATAAATGCATGTGTGCTTACTTGTTGACTTCTATACTTTATTTGGGGCAGGGAGGTTCAGTATTTGCAAAAAAGCATCACAAAGAGGTTTGGAATCAAAACATCTTAATCCAACCTGCCTCAGACACTTGTTTCATTTCTCTTAGAGATGCCAAGCTTGAAAAGAAATGGGGAAAAAGGGAGAGAGGGGTCATCAGGAAAGAATCTCCAGAAGACAGTAGGAGAAGCAAAGAAGACAGAAAAAATATCACCAATTGAATCAGGCTTCCCTGAGACCTCATGTCTTTTCAGCTTTCCTCCTTGTACTGAATTAATGTGTCTTCCAGTACTCTCACTCCCTCCTGCTGATAACCCCCTCCTTCCTTGGGAAAAAATCCTGTTTATTTTCAGTATGAGATTTTAAAGCTGCTAACAAGAGAGCTTGCAGAGAGGTATTTCTGCCTTGTTCTGACTGGTTTATCCATATGAAAATAACTACATCCATGATATGTTATATCCTTCCTTCTTGAGCCTACGTAAATAGTACAGACACAGGAAAAGATGGCTTAGGTTAGATAGACTTTTCTCTCATAGATGTGGGTTAAAAGACAGCTAAGCATATATTTACTGTGGAGAGGTCTGCTGCACACATCTCAATCTTTTCCATAATACTCAAAATATTACTGGTAGATACATCATGTAGATATGAATCTATACCACTCTATATAACAGGTCCTTAAGATTAGGGTTATACCTGAACTCAGGCTGCTGAGATTTTTACTGACTGTGTAGAAGCAGCAGAATAAGAAGGAAGGGATTTGAGACTAGACAGATGAGGAATAACTGACTGTGGGGGAGAATCACTTCTCTCCCTCTTCTGAGTGACTGCTCTTTGACTCCCTCAATGCTGACTTTGATATTTTTTTCTTTTTCCCTCATGACCTTCTATGGACATACAGAGTCTGTCCTCTGCCTGAACCATTGAGCCATAATATCCAAAATCATTTTCCCCAAGGGACCAGGAAGATTCTGATCCTTGCAAATTCAAATTCCTGGAACAAAAATCATAGAATCGTAGATCTAGTGGAAGAATCTAATCCAAGTCCTCTTTTTATAGGTGAGGAAACTGAGGACTTGAACAGCTTAAGACACAAATCCTACAGCTACTAGTGAACATTTATATAACATTTTAAGGTTTCCAAAGAGCTTTACATGGATTAATGAATCTGACCCTCGAAACAACCCTGTGAAGTAGGTGTTATTATTGTCCTCATTTTTAAAGATGGGGAAACTGAGACCAATAGATTAATTAACTTGTCCATGGTCACACAGTCAGTGAGCGTCTAAATCAGGATTTGAACTCAGATCTTCCTGACTCAAAGTCCAAACACTTTATCTACTGCTAAGCCTACCTGTCTTAAAAATATAAAGATGGGATTTCAACTCAGAACCTCTAACCCCAGAGTTTATACCCTTTCCAATGTACCACTCAAGGCTATGAAGGTTGATGAATGGAAATGAGTCCTCAGTACCAGTTGTCAGTCTTTGGAATCAGGATACAGCAGTTCAGAAAAACAAAGCTGTCATTAAATGGACCTTAAAAAAAAAAAAAAAAAACCTCTGGATAATGTGACCCACAATCAAAAACTTTTTTAGTGTTTATTTTAAGTGACAGAATTAAGGTAGTGGTTTTTAACAACAATTTTAAAATAAGCAAGTGAATCATGCTTTAGCAACATGATCTAGTGGAAAAAGCACAGGTCTGGGCGGTTTGAGAGAATTGGCTTCTAGCTTGGGTTTTGTTTCCAACTAGTTGCATTAAGCACAGACAAGTCATTTAATCTACACCCAAGCCTTTATAGGCTGGATTATGGAAAAAGAAGCTATACAATTCTGAAGGATGATTCCCCTAAATGAGCTTCTGAAGTTTCATTCCTTTAGGCCCTCCTCTTAAATAACCTGTGGTAGGCAGTTTAAGAGATTCCTCCATGTCCCTTTTCTGGGATTGCATGCACCAGGGCTGACCCTATTTGTAAATGACTTCAAGGACCAAAGATTGTTTCCCTCAGATCCTCCTCAAACTGACTGGCAGCAAGACCAATTAATCTTTCTAGGAATCCAGTGAAACTGTGATCTTTTGCTCTTCACCTTCCCACTACCCTCTGTTCCCCAATCCCCAGACTCCACCCCACTCCACTGTTTTCTTTAGTCTTTGACTGTCAACCTCAGTGTCCCTGCCTGGAATAGCCCTGGCCTCGCGGATGGCACAGGACTCCCAGAACAGCTTAGACCTCTGTCTTTTCATTGGTTTGGTGAGCCCACTGGCAGAGGAGTCCCACTTTTCTCTCATGTTTTATTGTCACTTTTCTGTCTATCTCTGCAAGCCCAGCACAAGTCTAATGAGTGATCAGAGGCTTAAACCCAGATTGCTTAAGAATGCCTGTAGGGGGATAGTCACCAAAGTTCGACTCTCTGACAGAACAGCTTGCTGCGGCTCTAATGGTAAGGCATATAAAATGCATCATACATTAAATTTAATGTTGCCTCATTAGTCTTAATTAGATTCCTACATTACACCAGGATTATGGTTTCTTCGTGTTTATGTTTGCTCCTAAAATAAAGTCTACACCAGATAATACTTTGGTGGTCTTTTCTAACCTTTGAATAAAAATGTCCGGTAATGGATTTATATCAATGATCCTTGCAACCTTCAAAAAAAATACCAAAAGGAAGACAACAAAATTATGAAGTTTCAAAGTAGTTTCATGTCAGTTGTGGAGGCTATAAATGGAGTAGTCCTAGAACACAGGAGTAAACTTAAAAGTGACAAACATTTGTTCACAAAAAAAAGTAATTGGGCTATTATTTTCTTTATTCCCCTCTCTATCATTATGTGTAATATGTAATATGTTTTTCAATAAAAGAGTTATTTCGCCCTCCCTGCTTCCCCATATAACCTAGCTTCTCTTCCTAATGGAATCCACTGTGAAGTCATTATGCCATGTTTATGACATCACATTCCACTCTCACAACACACAGAGCAGCATTTAATTTAGCTCAGGGCCCAGGAATTAAGGAGTCAGGTTCAAATTTCTTTTGGTCACTACTCAGGGCTAAGTCTTGAAATATTGATTGAATGACTTTTTTTTTCCCTAAATGCCTTAAAAGAACAACCAATGTACCCACATTAAATCAGGCAAAGCTTAGGAAACTCTCATTTTGAGCACCATAGATATAACCAGAGACAATTCTTCCCTGGACAAGCCTTGAGAAAGTTTGCCTCATTCCAGCAAGGAGAAGGTGGGGAGTTGAGACATGACGCCCTAGTGTGAAGGGACAGTACCTCCAAGTTACTCCTGGGGAGGCCACCTCAGGCCAGTGAGGAGGCGCTCATGATAGCATACCATCTGTCGTAAGCTATATAAAATACCTCACTATTTTAACTAATTATCTACTAACTAGGTGCTGAGCTAAAGCTCTGTTTCTATGCTTTTGAAGGACTGAAAATGCTGCCAGCACCCTCTAAATTTGGCACCCTGGGGCAAAATGCTATTCCCACTGCTCCAGTAAGGGAGCTTCTGAATACTTAGCTGCTGCTTTCTTCCCCATTGTAGGATTTTAAGAAAGATCTGCCTAACCGAGACCTCTACCTTCAAGGCTACTTAGTACTGATGGAAGTGATAGGATAATAGGCTATGAAATTTATGATAATAATACAGTATCCTGCTAGAGGTAAGCTTTTAGTAAGGAAAATTTATCCTCTTGTCTAAACCAGAGTTTGTGGATAGCTGTGCCCTTAATAAGATCGGGCCAAAACAATTAATCAATCAATAAATATTTTTTAAGCAGCTACTCATTGCCAGGCACTGTGCTACATGCTGGACAACAGCAATGTTGGTAGAGAACTTAACATACATTGACTTATTATTGTATTCATGTAAGAATAATGTTTAGAAAAATATTTAATAGTGTAAAGCTCTTCACAAAATCTTCTATAAATGCAAGCTACGTTAAGAGCTGAATGCAATAATACGGTGATTATTAGCAGGGCATATTTGCATGAAGCTTTGAAGGTTTGCAAAGTGCTTTATATTTTAACTGCTATGGTCATTGTTATTTAGGTCATATTTGTATAAGAATCTAAGCTTCGTAAAGTGAATTCCATACAGTAATTCATCTAATTCAGTTTCTCTCTTGGAACATTTGGTCATATTCTGATCAGAAAAGAGAATAAAACTAACAGAGGCACCCATTCCTGACCTCTCCATAGGAGACTTTATTATCATATGCACAAGCCTATCTATATAATTATTATCCATATATGCAGATATGTGTGTATGTATTTACATATAGGAGGAGGGAAAGTGAAGGATTAGGGTTAAGGCAAAATAAGACAGTATGATTTGTAAAAGCAACAATTTGCCATAGATCAAGTATTGGCAATCTTTTTCTTAGAAAGTAGAAGAACTAGTAAAGAAAGGAGATGTATTAGTGAGTAAAAGAAAGAAACTTTTTAAGTCAAATGACTTTTTCTCTACGTATGCAGAAAAAAAAAGTTGTTTTTTTTTCAGAGCCTATTTGAAAAGCTACCAAGGATGATAATTGCCTAGTTATTCTTTTGTTAATTAGGCATTTCACTTATGAACTGTGATCATTTATAGGTTCCAGGTATTGGATAAAGTGTCAGAACTGAAAGTAAGACTATTGGTTTTCAAATTCAATTTTTGGTGACCCTTTGTGACCCTAAAACCACTTAAACTCTCTGAGCCTCAGTTTTATTTTTTACCTCTATAAGATATATCACAGGTATTATATCTCTTAAATCTATAATCAGTGTATCTAATAGGTATATCTATTCTATCTGGGGATGATATCCTTTGATAATGGACCTACAGTACCTACCTAGAAGGGTTCAAATAAAACAATGTATGTTAAAGACTTTGCAAACTTGAAATTACTATAATATAGCAGTTATCATCATCATGATCCTTATTAACATCTAATGTTTCAGTTTTGCTATGAAATGCCTGAGGATCCCACATAAGAGTCAAAGACACTGATTCTCTCAGTAAAAGCTACAAGATTACATTTAAGATCATAGATGAAAAACCGAAAAGGACCTTAGAGGTCATTGAATACAAATGCATAATTTGACAGCCAGGGAAACTGAGGCCCTTAGAATGTAATCTGACCAATACCAGACAGGTAGTGAGGTAGTAGAAATTTTACCTGAGTTCTTATTCCAAATTAAGTGCTACTTCCACTGAGTCACTCAATTACAAATAGTCCAACAATGGGAAAGCTATAGAAATAAGTTGTTCTTCTTATGTAAAACAATTGCTAATTACAAAATGGAATATTGAAGAAAACTTATAGATATATGAGTTCACGATTATCTTAAAGGGAAAAAACTCAAAGAAAGAGTAATGTGGCCATGATGATACTATTTGATTAAAAATGATTTTTAATTACCTACTATACTTGCTAGGCACTGAACTAGCCACTAGAGATAGACAGAAGAGAGTTAAAATATATTCCTTGTTCTCTAGATTAAGGGTTCTTAACCTAGGGGTCTATTAACTTTTTAAAACACATTTCAATACCTGTATTTCAACATAATTGAATTTCTTTGTAATCCTATGTATTTTGCTTTATACATCATTCTGAGAAGGGTTACACAACTTTCACCAGCCTTCCAAAGGAACTCTCCCTCTCTCACACACACATACACACACACACACACACACACACACACACACACACACACACACACAGAGTTAAGAATGCTTACTCTACAATTTGGAACTATGCCCAAAGGGCTACAAAAATGTGCATACCCTTTGACCCAAAAATATCACTTCTAGGGATGTATCCCAAAGTGATCATAATAGTGAAAAACGTCCCACATGTACAAAAATATTTATAGCAGCTCTTTTTATAGTGGCCAAGAGCTGGAAATCAAGGGAATGTCCATCAGTTGGGGAATGGCTGAACAAGTTGTGGTATATGAATATAATGGAGTACTATTGTATTACAAGAAATGAAGAACAGGGTGGACTTCAGAAAAACCTGGAAAGACTTGAACGAACTGATGCTGAGTGAAATAAGCAGAATCAGGAGAACATTATACACAGTAACAGTCACAGTGTGTAAGAACGGTTTCTGATAGACTTAGCCCTTCATAACAATACAAGGACCTAAAACATTACCGAAGGACTCGCGGCAAAATGCCATCCATGTCCAGAGAAAGAACTATGGAATTGGAATGCAGAATGAAGCAGACTATTTTCTCTTGTGTTATGTTTTGTTTTGGTTTGGTTTTTCTCATGATTTCTCCCATGCGCTTTAATTCTTCTATGCAACATGACTAATGTGAAAATGTGTTTAATAAGAATGTACATGTAGAACCCATAAAGGATTGCATGCTGTCTCAAGAAGGGAGGGAAGAGAAAGGGGGAGAAAAATTTAAACTTATGTAAGTGATTATTGAAAATTAAAAATGAATAAATTAATTAAATTTTTAAAAAAGAATGTTTGCTCTAGGATCTGAAAATTGCAAATATATACAATTAAAATACAAAGTAATTCATTTTTGGTCGAGGAATTCTACCTCCTGAGTGATCAGGTAAAGCACTTGTATTTAGACTTGAACAGATCTAAGGTGTTGTTCAGGTGAGCAAATGGGTTTCTGGTTTTTGTACCTAGTTCTGGCCAGGCACATTGACCAAAGATAGTATTTTTGTGTATGGAGAACAGCAAAAAAGGCATGAAGGAACATATGATGTGTGTAGGGTAGTGATTTAAAGTTATTCTGAAGAGACAGGTTCAAACATATCCTGAAGAACTTTCTGACAATATAGTGTTGTTTGGCAATCAGAAGACCTCGTCATAAATCCTGCATCTGCCTCTAAATTGTCTGAAGGACCCTGAGCATTTCTAGAATGATGGAGTTGGACTTGATGCTGTGAATGTCTCATCTAGCTGTACATCCCTCGATGTCAATTTTTGATAGACATGTAGTTAGTCGGTCATTCAAAAAGCAATATTTAACAATCATAAAACTGATTCACATTAAGCTAGGCTCTGGGACTACAGAGAAAGGCAAAAGCAGAGCAATTAAATATAAAAAAACTAACACCAATATATTCATCACATGTTGCCAAATGCAAAAATGAAATTCAACATATTTCAACAAATTTCTATTGAGACCTCTAGATCTCTAAGCTTGGGTAATGAAATGAACAGTAGCACCTATTATCATAATAACTCTTCTGCCCTTAGGTTAGTATACACTGTCAAACCAAGCATGAAATGTCAAGATATTCTGCACACCTCTGCAGTAAAGATCTCTAGGATACTCTGTTTTATGGAAACAGGATTTGTAACTTCTCCACTATTCATTTCTGCCTTGTACTGCACCTTTTATAAACCTACTGATTAATATCAAACAGTGAACAAATCTGACAAGCAGGATTACCAATCCAACAAAACTGTTTATAGTGTGAACACTCTTTCCAGCCAGTGTGCTTAATAATAAAATCCTGTTGTACTTAAGTGGTGAAGGAATTGCATAACTGTCAGAGCGTCTTTAACTGTTAAGAGTAGCCATATTAAAGACAGGCTCTACAGAAGCTCGGGTGAAATATTTTATGTCACTTTATTTATCATTATCCTATTTCTCTCTTTTAATAATAGCATCATTGACACATGTAATAGAGACAGAAACTCAGGTGTTTTGAATTCATTTATTCTGTTTCAATCATGTCTGCAGGAGACAAGAATGTGCCTTTACTATCTGTATTAAACCTTTGCTGTTGTCGCTCAGTTCTTTCATTTGTGTCCGACTCTTTGTGACTCCACTTAGGGTTTTCTTGGCAGAGATACTGGAAGGGTTTGCCATTTCTCCACCTCATTTTACAGATGAGGAAACTGAAACAAAGTGTTAAGTGACTTGTCCAGGGACACACAGCTACTAAGTATCTAAGATCAAATTTGAACTCAGGAAGATAAATCTTCCTCACTCTAGGCCTGGCACTCTATCCACTGCACTACCTAAATGCATTTAGAGGAAAAAAAATTACCGGTATATTAATATCAAGCAATTTTGTCTTATTTTATAAAAAGTACTTACTTGATATCCAATGAAAATGATGAATGTTTTTTTTTCAACACAGCCATTTTAATAGTGTGGATTTTTAAATTTAAAACTTCTGTGAGATACAATAGCACAAATGTCTCTCTGATAAAGGACAAACATGTGTATATAATTTCTTCAGATGTGTTGCCAGAATTATGAAACTGAGCTACAGAGAGAAGAAATAAAAGTTACTTAGCCTCACAAGCAGCAGGGATAATTGAGCAGTAACAGCAGCCGACCAAATAACTATTACTGACTTTGTCTTTTGTTAACAAAAACAAACTTGACGGACAAATGCAGAGTTTAGTATAACTAATATAAAACTATTCAGGGCCATAAAACTTGTAAAACACTAACTAGAAAAATGACTTCGAGGGCCATCCACAGGATAATTTCAAATCATATCTTTGTTATAGTAAACAGTGCCATTTTTCTATCATTAATTTAAGGAGAGAAACAGTCTGGCTTAGTGGGTAGAGACCTGGCCTCTAGTCAAGGAACCTGGAGTTCCAGTCCTATCTTTGGAAGAGACTGGCTGTGTGATCCTGGACAAGACCCTTAATGCTCCTCTGCTCCCAGAAAACTCTGTAAGACTATCAATTGCAAATCTGCATTGGTAGAAGGGGTTTACTCATCAGAAGTTCCCTAAACCAATGAAATAACGGGATCAGACCAAAAGGAAAACATATATATATGTGTGTGTGTGTATGTGTGTGTGTGTGTGTGTGTATACATATATATGTAAACAGCATCTTCCTTTATTTTTGATCATAAACCCATAAAATGAAAACTGGTATTTATCCTCTCTCTCTCTCTCTCTCTCTCTCTCTCTCTCTCTCTCTCTCTCTCTCTCTCTCTCTCTCTCTCTCTCTCTCTGTCTCTCTCTCTGTCTCCCTCTGTCTGTCTCTGTCTTATACACTCTTTCCCTCTCTCTTTGTCTCTCCCTCTCCCTTCTCCCTTCTCTCTCCCTCCCTCCCATGTCTGTCTGTCTGTCTATCTGTCTCTCTCCTTTAGGAGAGAAGGTCCAAAAGACTTTGCAGAGCAAATAGCAAATCATGACAAAAATAGTGCTGGATGTCTAATCTGAGATACTTATTATGTTTGTGACCTCACGGTGCTTCAATTTCTTAATCTATAAAATGAGAGAGTTGAGCTAGATGATGTCTTCCAACTTCAAATTATATAATCCTTGGACAAAAGGAAAAAGTCCATATAATTTAACCCTTCGTCCTGCCTTCTATATTTCAATTGCCCATATAAAAACTTCTATAAGAGCCACCACACGTGCTCTCATATGCACTCATATTAATGCTGTACACTACATCGCTCTCTGAATTGCATGGAAAATCACTGAAGTAAACAGCCACATTTGTGGTCCACTGATTTGAAATAGTGATTCTCAAAATCAATCATTTGCTGTAACAAAGGGTAACACATTCATGTGCAAGTCACCTGGGCTAGAAAGTACCATTTCTGATTCCTTCCTATTACTCAATACATACGAGTCCAGCAATTCTACCACCTCAATAGCTTTCCCGTGTGTCTCTGCTCTTCTAATATCATTGACCATCATTCAGGCCCCAATATTTCACACCAAGACATTTGCAATAACCTAACTGTATATCTATATACACATACTCACATATATTTGCTGTTGTTCAATTGTGTCTTATTCTTCATGACTGTGACTTTGTGACATGCTAATACTATTCGTGAGTTTTCTTGGCAAAGTGGAGTGGTCTGCCATTTTCTTCTCAAGTGGATTAGGCCAACAGAGGTTAAGTTGCTCAGAATCACAGAGCTAGTAAGTGTCTAAGGCCAGATACAAACTCAGGTCTTTCTGACTCCAAATCTAGTATTCTATCCACCAAGCCATCCGGCTACCACTCATCTAGTTGTCGTATATGTGTGTTTTTATGTATGTATGCATTTGTATATGTATATGTATGCATATTATATATATTTATGTGTATAAAACTATATTCTCTCTATATATGTATGTACATTCTTAATCATGCCTATAGTCATTATTTCTTTGGCAAATAGATTTGGTATTGGCTGGCTGAAGTAGTTTCTAGGCTTTTTAAAAAAAATTGTTTCTTTTAATTTCCTTTCCTTAAGATTCTTTGGGAAATATTATAACCCTTGCCAATATCTGTTCTTTTATTGACTTCCCCTTTTTCCCCCAAGGTCAACAGCTTGTTTAAATTGTCCGGTTTGAAATTATTTAAATTTCATACATCTTATTCTGATATTTTCTTCTAATTTTGTACTGATTATCATCTTTTCTCTAACAAGATAGCAGTATGATTGTAGACAGGCCTCTAATCTGGGAATGGCTTGCACATCAGTAATAACTCATTTCCAGACTGTTAAAATAGATAACATTTTTGTTATATTATTTGGTACTTGCCACATTCAGCAACTTATTATTTTTTCTTGAAGAAAATATTCATAATATAATCTGAGATACCCCCTTTTCCTGATTAGTACCTCTACATTGTTTCTTTTCTGGACTACCCAAATGGAGAATCTTTCTTACTGGAAAATTCCAGCATCCTAGCTAATTGATGCCTCCCTTCCTCTGCTACTAGAGGTGGAAAACAAAATACAACTGAGTAAAACCCTTTCTGTAACACATACAACTTTTTTTCCACATTACTGAATGACCCTGTTACATAGGAGTAACCATGGTCTGCTCCTACTGAGTTAGGGAGGCATGATAAAAAACATGCCAAGAATGCCACTTACGTTATCCCCTATCCTCTGTCTTTTCTACCATATCCTCAAAATCATCTCATCCAGTCCCTTTCAAATGCAATATTATTGATTGGATTGGATTTTTATTTATTTTGTTAAATATTTCCCAATTACATTTTAATCTCATTTAGGCTACACTCAGGAACGTTGTGGGCCACGTGCTGCTAGTGTGTGATGCCTGTGGGAGGAAATAGCCACGTCAATTAGGTGATAGGTACACTGGAGTGCTGTAATATTAGAATATGAGAGAGTCACGCAATAGCCCTTTAGATCCCTGTAAGTCCTTACCAAAAGGCACTTCCCTCAACCATAATATCAGTCCCTGCTCTCCTTCTGCTGTGCATCTAAGGTGGCTGACTGAAGCATGAATATGCAAGTTCTATAAATGAGTACATGCCTTTGGGGGTAGCACTTAGGGTGTAAGAGCATTATCTCACAAGTGGTGGGGTGAGAGAAATGCACAGCAGAAGCAAGCGGTGCTGGCACTCAAAATGTGAGCAACACAGCACTTACGCCAGAAGAGGTTTCCCTAGAATGCCATGCATTCGTCTATTCTAAATCACTTCAATGTGTTTTTGCTTACAACGTTGATAGTTGCTGACATTTCGTGTCTATATGATTTTTACAGTGAAAACACTCCAGTTACAACAAGGGATTGTTCCATTTGTTGGAAAATGTACTCTGAACGGCAAAGGATGACACTCTCTGAGGTCCTTAAGATCCATGAAGGTAAATATAAACCTCTTGAGGGGTAGAAGTGGTTGTTAAACTTGGCTAAATAGAATAAAGGTTACCTGTAGCATGTACTTCAGAACTTGTTGTGAATGTCAAATTCAAATCAAAAGCAAATACATTCAAACAAATTCTAATGTTTTCCTCATGGATAGTGTCAACTATCAAACAAAAATGAAACTGCTTGAGGTATAATCCCCAAAGTTTATTTACAAAGCCCAGGGAAAAGTAATAGAAACAAAAGGATATTTGTAAAGAAAGATCTAACCTCAGCAGCCTTCCCCTGACCACATTCAGACTCAGACTGCCTTAACTGCCTCTAGAGAGAAGCTTTTAAAACCACCAATTCCCATAATGCACTGCTATACCAAGATCAAATAATATGATGATATCCAAATCTCCATTAAATGAAAGACTACTGCTTTAATGTATTCCAAACTTTCATTGGCTCCAATGGAACAAACATTTTCATTTGTGCTCTTGTGTTACAGAAACTCTTATTTCTCCCTGCCTCATGTCATTCTGTAGCAGTCTGCTCTTAAAATGTTTTTACATTATACTATCTTCTTTCAATATGACCTCTTGATAATAGAAATGGAGCATGGCAATCAATGTCTGAGTTGTTCCCAAAGACAAAACAAGCCCTCTATGCAACTTTCCTTCCAGTTTGATGCTAGGTTATGCTGTTTCCATTAGTGGTGGGCCACATCTTATAATATGCTTTCCTAGAGGGCAATTTCTTTTGTACTAATTATAGTGACTTCACAGTGTTAACAAATGGTGCTACTAAATAAGATATTTCACCACCTATATAAATATATAGCCAACGAGGGAAGCCTTGGGAGTCACTATAGAAAGGGAAAGAGAATATTACTTATGCAGGGTATCCTAAAAGTGGTACTGCTGTTTTAAGCAATTAAAGCTTATTTATCTAAGCTATTAAAGCTTGAAAAGCATTAAGACTTTTGTGATAGTATGTATATATGTATATATATACACACATATACATATATATGTGTGCATGTGTGTGCATGTGTGTATCCATATATATATAGTATGTGCATATATATACGTGTGTGTATATATGCACACATATATCTGTGATTTGGTTTACTTAATAAGATTAAAATACCTAATAGATACATGTGGAACAATAACAAAACATTTCCATATTAACTACAGGGTTTATTGTTGTTTAGTTTTTTTCACTCATGTCTGACTCTTCATGATCCCTTTTGGAATTTCCTTGGTACAGATATTGGAATGTTTACTTTTTCCTTCTCCAGCTCATTTTACAGATGAGGAGACTTAAGCAAGCAGGGTTAAGTGACTAGTCCAGGGTCACACAGCTAGTAAGTATCTGAGGCCAGAGGTGAACTCAGGTCTTCCTGACCCCAGACCAAGTACTCTATCCAGTGCACCACCTAACTGCCACAACTAAAAGGTAAATATTTCCAAAAAAATCTTGACAATTAGAGAAAAAGGCAGAAATAAATTACTCACATACGGAATAATTCATATGAAACAAACAATAAAAGTTTACATTTATGGAAAAATGAACAGATATAGGTGTTATAGAAAAATACAGTAGTAGTCTTAATATATCACACATTCAGTAGGCCACATTAATTATTGCTGCTGTTCAAAAGTTCAGCATGATTCTAGAATAAAACATCATGAGTATGGAATATACAAATTTTAATATGGAAATTATTTCTGGTCCTTTTTTTTATAGAGTATGCTAAGGTGCATTTTAGCTCTCGTATTCAGCAATTATCTTTAAGACTAACAGTAATAGAAAAGAGCTTAAGAGAAGATAAATGAAAATGATGAGAGCATTGAAATTAAGGACAATGAGGAAAAGTAAAACAAATAAAGGACTTTTTAGGAAGAGCAAATTCTGGGGTGAATATGCGGTACCCCCCTTTTGGCATTTTATCGTGATTGTTACAAATGCAGGCTAACCTTCCCTGGGCCCTCACTCATATCAGTTCCCCACTTCATAGCTTTCTTAATTCTCAACTTGCTATTTTATTCCTCATACTGACTTGCCTGAAATCTCTTTTTCACTCTCAAATTTCTAAGCTCACCCTGCACCCCTCTCTCAACAGACTTAATATAGAGATCTGAAACTACTCAGTAACTTACAATACTTAACAGCTGCCTGGAGTATTGAACAATAACTACTACTGCTACTACTACTACTACTACCACTACTACTACTACTACTACTACTACTACTACCACTACTACTACTACTACTACTACTACTACTACTACTTACTAGCTAACTAGCCAACATTTATATAGTACATATATCTAAAAAATCACTTTGCACATATAATCTTACCTGATACTTTTCACAGTCATCTGAGGTAGGTACTATTATCACCATTTAATAAATGAGAAAACTGAGGCAGATAGAGGTTTAAGTGACTTTTCCAAGGTGAAACAGATAAGCATGAGAGACAGGATTTGAAAGCAGGTTCTCTAACTTTTGAACTTTGAAACCAATGCTCCTTCCACTGTGCTGTCACTTTGAATAGTAAGAATTTAATAAATATTTGTTGAATTGAATTGCATTAAGATGGTGCATTGGAAAGCATCCTTGGTTTAGTGGTAAGGGATCTAGGTTTGCATGCCAGTTCTGTCACTTATTACCTCTGTGTGCCTTTCAGTAAATCCCATCACTTCTCTGGACCTCAATTGACTCATCTATAAATTTAAGGGTTTGGGTTAGATGACTTTGAGGTCTCTTTATGCTCTAAATGTATAGTTTTTGAGCCTAAAAATCAAAAACGACTTAGCGACTATTAATCTGTTCGGAGGAGAGGCAAGAGGCAAAGAATGATGCCAAGGTTTCAAACCTAGAAGCACATTGGAGAGGGAAGATGATCAATTGCTTTTCTTTCTTCTGAGAAGAAAGTAAGCTAAATAGAACAAAGGAAAACAAATACAAAAAAAACAAAAAAGTCCAACAATAAAAAGTTCCCATGTCCTGAATCACCATCTTTTTTGCTTCATTTTACATCAGCATTTTCAAAATCAACTTCACTTGGAATTCTTCCTAATGTTTCCTAAATGTGAATTTTATCCTTCATCTCCTGTAGCTTTTACTTGGTGGATTTATCATCATGATTCCATCTATCATTTATATCCAGGTGGTTCCCAGATTTCTTTCTCTACTCCTGATCTCTTTCCATTTGAATAATCTATTTTTTCTTAATGGTTACAGGGCATTCTCAGATGGCTGCCTTCCTGTCTCTTAGACCTCAACTTGATAAAGAAAGAACTGCCTAATTCAGTCTAAACATTTCCTATTATCAAACTTTTTCAATCTTTTGAGAAATCTTTCTTTCCTTTAGCTTAAACAATGGTGTCTCTTTTGATAATTATCTATTTTCCTTTCTTATATTCAGTAATTTTTATATTTAATCAAAATTATATATCAAGTGTCTTATGTGTATTGACAGGATAAAAGAAATAGGAGTAAAAATCTTTCCTTAAGTAGCTTATAATGTACCTGAACACATACAATAGCAATAATCATACTCAGAGTACACAAATAAAATATAATTCAAAAACCATTCAGTGTAGAAGTTCTTAAGCTTGTATATGTGAGCATGTGTGCATGTATGTGTGTGTGTGTGTGTCATAGACCAATTTGTTAGTCTAATACAACTTATGGACACCCTTGTCAGTGTAAAATTTTAAATAGATAAAATAAAACATGATTTCAAGGAAAACCAATTTAAAAAAATAAAGGCATATATATGTATTACGTATGTATATATATGTATGTATGTATATGTATATTTTCCCATCCAAGTTCATGAACCTGCTACAATCCATCCACAGATCCTTTGGGTCCAGTGGAGGGAGTAGAATATATGATCTGAGTTTTGAATACACAGTAGGATTTTAACACATTCAGATAGGTACTTGTGAAGATATTGCAGTCAGAAAGAATAATATGAGCAAAGACGTTAAAGTAAGGAAGCGCCCAGTATTCTCATTGGAATAGTAACTTTGGTCAACACTAAATAATATCACAAAAATGAAATTAATTATATTTTAAAGATGGTGATACAGGACAGGGGAACTTTTTATTGTTGGACTTTTTTGTTTTTGTGTTTGTTTTCTTTTTTTCTATTTAGCTTGTATTTGGTTAGTGATATGGAAGTCCTTTCTAAATCAATTAGCAATATCCATTCACATTACTGATTAGGGAAAAACATATCAAAATCTATACCAAATGTGAAGGTATTACATGTAATTGAGGTAAGTTCAACCCAATCTTCTTAAACACGCTGCTGAAATTTTAAAAAGGGGGGAGGATGGATAACAGAAGACACTGAAATAGACTACTATTAAGGAAATTCAACCAGCACAAATTAATTGCTACAATAAGGAGATCAAAAGGGTCTAGAAAATATTTAAACCAACAACACACTTGATCTCATTTTCAGGCAGAGAAGCATGATGGCCAAGAGAGATATCAGTTCAGAACATAAACTGATTTGTAAACTTTCATGGAAAAAGATGATGAAAGACCATAACTAGTTTCACCACCTATCAGAGTGTGTTCATCCTTCGTTGCCGAAGAAGACCATACCATCATAGAAATAATGACATGACTTGCACTTGACTTTGTTTTGAGTGAGGGAGGGCTGTGCAGGTCACCAGCCTCACTTCTTCTCCAGAGCCATCTGAATCCAGTGACCAGATATTCATCAGGATGACTGGAGATGACCCAGGATGAGGCAATTGGGGTTAAGTGACTTGCCCAAGGTCACCCAGCTAGTGAGTGTCAAGTGTCTGAGGTGAGATTTGAACTCAGGTCCCCCTGACACCTGCACTGGTGCTCTATCCATTGCACCACCTAGCTGCCCCTACCTATCAGAGTAAGAAGGTGGGGAGAAGAGAGGAAAGTACACAGAAAATAAAAGATCCATTATCTACCCAATCATCACAAGGTCACATCTGGATGAAAATAGAAAGAGGATAACCAACAAATGAAAAAAGGAAGCAATCTCTCAAGCTTTCTATAACAAAGTGTAAGTATCTATACAGGAAAAAACAAAGGGATAAAGAATCCCTATGATCACAATTATGATGTGCAGTTGGATAGTGAATTCAAAGAGCTGAACCACCAGGACATATATCATGAACAAACACTGAAGTTTGTCAGTGAACTTGGACCAGGATTGAACAAAAGGAGATTGGTCTAGATGAACTTTTAGAAATTATACGACACTTTTAATTACCTCAAGCTTCCCCATATCGCAAAGCCTGATGTCTTAGAATACCACAGTCACCAAAGAGCTAATGACTTCCACATTTACATGTCCAGTCCTAGTAGCTCTTCCACTCATACCTAAACAGTTGTCTGTTAAACCTTAATTAGCAAGTAGATGTCCCATAAGTACTTCACACTCAAAACAGAACTCTTTTTCCCTAAACCTCTTTCCATTTCTGTTTTGAGTACCACTATTCTTCTAGTCAGTCAGGTACAAAACCTCAGGACGATCCTAAACTTGTCCCTCTCCCTTAATCCTTTGATCCCATCAGTTGCTAACTCTTGCTAGTTTTAGCTTCATATCATCTGCATCTCACCTCTTTTCTCCACTCATCAGACAACCAACCACTTTAGCTTAAATGGCATCATCTCTCACCTAACCTGTGGTAGTAGCATTCTCCTTGGTCCTTTGGCTTTAAGTCTCTCTCTTCTCCAATTCACCTTGCACACAATTTCCAAGAAGATATTCCTCAAGCTCAGCCTGATTATGTCACCCACTTGCTCAAAAAACAAAATTTTTAAACTCCAGTCATTCCCAGTTGCCTCGCTTTTAGACCCTTTACAATCTAGCTCCAGCCTACCTCGATAGGCTTATTGCACATTGCTTTCCTCCACATGTTGTATTTTCCAGCAAAACTGTTCTAATTGCTATTCTATTATACATAACAAAAACACTTCCTTTTGTCCAGAATTTATTGAATCCTGCAGATAAAATGCACTTCCTTCCTACTTCATCTTCATAGAATCCCTAGCTTCCATAGACCCAGTTTAAGTATAATCCAGTGCATGAGGCCTCTCCCGATTTTCTCACAAATGCCTTTGCATTTATTTTGAATATATTTTTACTTTCTTATCTGTGTATGCACCATTTCTTGACATCCAGTAGAATTTAAAGTCTTTAAAGACTAGAATCATTTCTTTCGTTTCCTAGCCCCCTTCTCTCCCCCCTTTATTTTTTCCTGTGGGGGGAGGTCTTTATCTCCCCAATGCCTGGCACATAATAAATGCTTAATAACTGCTAAATGAATTGACTGAATTGAAGTGGAATATTAGAAAAGTCCACAAAACAGGATTTCTTTTTAAAAGGGATGATAGTCTGTAGCCCCCAGGAAAGCCAAACAAAGCACATCCTCCCTATTTCCAAATGGAACACTTTTTACTGTGCTTTACAGTTTATTAAGCCAGTCATATCTGAGAAGTAGTATTAGCTTTTTACAGAAAAAGAATAATAATAAAACAAAAAAGAATAGGTACTGAACCTGCGATTTCACTGATATAAGCAAACTCCCAGGTGAGGAAACTCTTCCAAGTCAGGTTAACACCTTCTGTGCTATTTATACTCTGCAAAAGTAGCCTGGGGTGCTGAAAGAGATTTGTCTGGAGTCACAGACAGTCTGCTTCAAAAGCAGAACTTGAACCCAGGTCTTCCTGACTCCAAAAAACTGATCCTCTTTTTTTTTATGCAAAACTAAGCTAAGTTTTGGGATCATCTATTAAATGATGCATACCATTAGAGGAGAATGCACACCTCATCTCCTTTATGTAATCTAATATGGACATAAGAAAACCTTGTATTTCACCTTTCCTCAGAAGAAAAATGTGAGTCTAGATTAAAGTCTGAAAAACGAAGCATAATTTTAGATGATTTTTATACATATTGACAGTTTAGGAAAACTATCTCTGCACTAACAGAAGGGCCAAATTTTCAAGATTTCTTATAATTAGTAAGCAGCAATGTTATATTAAAACATCAAACATCAATTAATCACTGCATCTTTCTTTGTTCAGTAACTTGAAACTGATTGAACTCTAATGTAGGATATGAGGAAAAGGGTAAATCAAGCAGGCCCTATATTTCACTTCATTTGTTTAGTAAAGCCATGAGAATTTAAATATGTGCCATACTAAACAACTTTAAATTTTATAATTATTGAGTCTTGGAATGCCTTATTGTTTTTCTACATAATAAATCTTTATATCTAGAACTTTATTACTTTAAGGAAACTTAAAAGATATAAAACAAACAAAAAAGCACATAACTCACTGATCTAAGTATTTTGTATTAGGGAGGCTGTAATTCTTGCTAATTTGATGTAGACGTGGTTTATCATTTCATACCTTAGTTATTCTTTTTTGGGATCATTAAAGACTGAAAAATTCTGGCTGATATGGTCTATTCTTGGAACATTAATATTATTGATTATATTGGCATTTAATACATTTTAAAAAGAGAATTAAGTTCTATATGATATCCTTAAATTTTAAAGGATGGTACACTGAAGTACGTTTAGGAACTGAAATTCTAAACGATTCAAAATTGAACAACAAAAAGATTCACTGGTAAATTCAAAGTTTATTTAAAGAACTCTTATCATCAATTCAGACAAATCATATCTCTCACATATATGACTAGCCATCCCATGTTCTTGGAATTAACTCCCTGTCTCTTTCCATATCATAGAGTCCTTCCTTCAAGATATAGTCCAAGAACCATCCTATTCATGAAAGCTTTCCTATTATCTCCAAATGCTAGTGCTCTCCTTCTCAAGTTAAGTTGCATTTAACATGTTTGTATGTGTTTATATTTATTCCCTAAATGGACTCTGAGATCTTTCTCCAACTCCAAAATTCTGAGTGTGTATGAATGCATGTATCTGTGTGTACATACATATCCATTTGTGTGGATACACATGCAAATATGGAGTATTTGCATACATCTATACATGTATACATATATACCTGAATGTATATAGATTAATATGATATGTGCCGCATACAAATATACATACAAATATATCCAAGTGTGTATACAACCCAGTTAGAATGTGAGTACTCATTGTACTCACATTGTGACAATATCAGTATTATAATTATAATTTCATCGGGGAAAAAGTTGAGGTTTCCAACAAACAAGTAAAAATCAGGAAATGTCTCTTTAAAGAAGTGGTATGCAAGCTTAGACTTACTATCAGAAGTGATATGTATCCCAAGTACCACCTTCCCCTGTGTCTAACCAACCACTCCATTATACCTCATTACCTTTTCAAAATAATCTATCTCATAACTTTTGCATAACTGGAATCATAGATTCTCACCTGAAAAGGGGTCTTTGAGAGGTCATCTAGTCTAAGGCATGACTAACATGGGAATAATTTCTATAAGGTATAAGACTAAAATTAATCACTGTAATGAATCTTTTATCAATAGTGAAATTTAAAGTAATGAAAACATGATAGAAAAAGGCTAAATAGATTTGATCTGATTTGAAAATTGGCCTTGAGTTGAGGAATGCTTAGAGAGACACTAGGAAAGAGAATATTCTTCAGAACAAGAACTAGAAACCTCTCTTGGTCAGACTACAATGAAATAAACACATATGATAATGACATGTTTCTTACAAAAATAAAGCTATTTTCCTCATAGAAGCCCAGTAAAATAGTGCAAGGATTATCAAACTCATTTTACAGAGAAGGAAACTAATGTTCAAAGAGTATAAGTGACTTAACCAAGTTTGATCTAGAGTCCTTTCTCACTGAATGAGTAAATTGATTGATCATTCTGACTATAGACTCCATAAGAGAACAGAGAAAAATAAAATATGTATTAACACTTATTAATTAAGTAATGAGCAGTTAATAAGTATTTATATCAGTAAACACTTTATAAGCTCCTACTACATGCTAGACACTGAACTCAACACTTAGGATACAAAGATAAAAACATTCTAAAGGGCATTCTAGGGGATAAGTTCCCAATATCTCTTCTAATTTGTGTTCTTAACTTTTGTGGGTTTTTATTATTGATTCACAGTAAACAAGAATACCACCATTTAATAATGACAGCACATACTATACTATAATATCCAATATCCTACCATTGAATTCCCATTGAATGTGAAGAGGCATTACTTTCTGAGATCTTCTTTGGAATGTAACACAAAACTGTGAGGCAGAAAATTGTTAGGGTTCTATAGGTTATGAATTTCCTAAGAAGACACATGTGATAATCATGCATTTTCCTTCCTGCTCAATCACTTTACATGAGAGAAACATTTAGAAGTCAAATTTTCTATATAGTCATAGACACAATAGAAATTCTTTAGCAATCAGGTAGAAGTAGAACATGCAATATTGTTTTTTTACAAAGAATTTGAAATCTGGAGATGTTTGGTCATCTATATAAGAACTGACCTCTGATTAACTAAGTAAAAATGTTTTTTAAATGATACTGTAGATCTGGTAAGAAAAAAAAACATAGCAGAAAATTCAACATCTCTTAATAACAATTAAAAGGCCAAATATTCACAGACAAGAATGTCAGTTCTGGCAGTCAAGGTGGAGGTGCAGAGGAAGCACTATAACTGAGCTCTCCCAACATTCCTCTCCAAAGAACTTTGAAGTAATGTCTCAAATTGGATTCTAGAGTGGCAGAGTCAACAAGAGGTAAGAGTTAAGAAGTTTTCTATCCCAAGAAAACTGACAAGATCAGAAGGAGAGGTCTAGGACATAAGGGTGGGTGCTGCAACAGAACTCATGGGTGCCAATACCAGGCGTGGGTCTTAAAAGCAGCAACAGCAAAACAGTAGTACTTTTGGGAACTCTTGGTCCATGGATAATGAAGACCACTATTTAGAAAGAGATTATAAGGAACCCATGTGCTAGCATTGAGCACAGGACTGGATAGTGTTTGGCAACTACATTGACTACACCCACTTCTGGGTCACACTTCCAGGATGAAGAGCACTACTTTGCATCACAAGACAACAAAGGCCTTGAAGAACAGTATTGTTTAAAGTCCAAAGAGAGCAGTAGCACTTGCAGTTGAAAGAAATCAGGGGCCCTTTCTTGGTAAAGAACAGGAAGCAGACCAGGAGAGCAATGAACACACCTTTCCCTGGATCACATCACCTTGGAAATATCTAAAAACTTCCAAATACACAAAACTAGCTCCAAAAACAACAGTGTGGAAAAGCCTGAGGCTTGGGACAATGATCCCTACTAACTGTGCCACCAGGATCAGAGCCCAGCTTTAAAATAAAGTTCAAAGTCAAGAAATAGGCTGGAAAAATAAGCAAACAAACAAAAAAAAATCTGACCACGAAAAATTGCTTTGAAGACAGGGAATATCAAGACATAAACTCAGAAGAAACCAATGATGCCAAAACAGCTATAAGCACAACGTTAAAAAGGTGTAAATTTACACAAGCCCAACAAAATTTCTGAAAGAGCTAAAATTGATTGTTAAAATCATAAGAATAATAGAGGAAAAATTAGGAAAAGAATTGATAGTAATGGAACAAAAATATGCAAAAAGAAACAGCTTGGGGGGGGGGGGGCAGAGCCAAGATGGTGGAGAAGAAAGACGCACATACACTAGCTCTTCCCCCACAGCCCATAAAATACCTCAACAAATTCTAGAGCAGCAGAAGCCACAGAACAATGGAGTGGAGATTTCCAGCCCAGGGTGACCTGAAAGGCCAAGGAGAAAGGTCTGTCACCAGATGCATGGCAGAGCCCAGCCCAACTTGACCATGCAGCAAAGCTCTGGGAGGAGGACCCGAGCAAGTCTTGGAGGTAGAATTCCCAGCAGCAGTAGCAGTGATTTGCAAATCCCTCAACCCACAGGCTCCAAAGGTCAGTGAGAGGGTTTTTTCAACTGGCCAAGAAGGGAGCAAGGTCTTCCCAAAGCTCTGGCCCCAGGTGGTAGCACAGGCCACATGGGGCAGCAGCAGCTCCCACAGTAGCCTCCATTCATTGTTGGATCTTAAAGCACCTGAAGGAACTGAGCAGCTGATCCTTACATCAGCCCTGTGTGGTGGCCCTGCCCCCACCTAACGCACTTAGGGGAATTAAGCAGCTTATCTGAATCTGAGCCCTCAGTGCTGGCTTGGTGGAACTGGAGGCCAGGTGGTTGTGGAGAGGAAAATTTACTACTCACAGGTTCTGGGCACAAAAGTTTCTTGTTGATCTCAGACCAGCGTGCATGCTTGATTGTGCCACGTTGGAGAAACTGAGATCTTACAGATCCCCAGAGTATACCCTATCCTAAAAGTCAAGTAACTGGTTGGGAAAATGCCCAAAAAAGGGAAAAAATAAGACCATAGAAGATTACTTTCTTGGTGAACAGATATCTTCTCCCATCCTTTTGGATGAGGAAGAACAATGCTTACCATCAGGGAAAGACATAAAAGTCAAGGCTTCTGTATCCCAAACATCCAGAATAAACATTCAGTGGTCTCAGGCCATGAAAGAGCTCAAAAAGGATTTTTAAAATCAAGTAAGAGAGGTGGAGGAAAAACTGGGAAGAAAAATGAGAGAAATGCAAGAAAATCATGAAAAGCAAGTCAACAACTTGCTAAAGGAGACTCCCCAAAATGCTGAAGAAAATAACACCTTTAAAAACAGGCAAATTCAACTGGCAAAAGAGGACCCAAAAGCTAGTGAGGAGAAGAATGCTGTAAAAAGCAGAATTAGCCAATCCATGGAAAAGGAGCTTCAAAAGCTCACTGAAGAAAACAGTTGTTTAAAAATTAGAATGGAACAGATGAAGGCTAATGACTTTATGACAAACCAAGAAATCACAAAACAAAACCAAAAGAATGAAAAAATGGAAGATAATGTGAAATATTCATTGGAAAAACAACTGACCTGGAAAATAGATCTAGGAGAGACAATTTAAAAATTATGGGACTATCTGAAAGCCATGACAAAAAAAAAGAGTCTAGATATCATCTTTCATGAAATTACTAAGGAAAATTGCCCTGATATTCTAGAACCAGAGGGCAAAATATATATTGAAGGAATCCGCCAAGCACCTCCTGAAAGAGATGCAAAAAGAGAAACTCCCAGGCATATTGTAGCCAAATTCCATTTCCCAGGTCAAGGAGAAAATATTACAAGCAGCTAGAAAGAAATAATTTGAGCATTGTAGAAATACAATCAGGATAACACAAGATCTAGCAGCTTCTACATTAAGGGATCAAAGGGTGTGGAATAAGATGTTCCAGAAGTCAAAGGAACTAGGTCTAAAACCAAGAATCATCTATGCAGCAAAACTGAGTATAATACTTCAGGGGAAAAAATGGTCTTTCTATGAAATAGAGGACTTTCAAGCATTTTTGATGAAAAGACCAGAGATGAAAAGAAAATTTGACTTTCAGACACAAGAATCAAGAGAAACATGAAAAGGTAAACATAAAAGAAAAATCATAAGGGACTTACTAAGTTGAACTGTTTACATTTCTACATGGAAAGACAATATTTGTAACTTTTGAAACTTTTTTCAGCATCTGGGTAGTTGGTGGGATTACATACACACACACACACACACACACACACACACACACAGAGACAGAGAGAGCCCAGGGTGAGTTGAATAGGAAGGGATCATATCTAAAAAAATAAAATTAAGAGGTGAGAGAGGAATATATTGGGAGGAGAAAGGAAGAAATGGAATGGGGCAAATTATCTCTTATAAAAGAGGCAAGAAAAATACTTTTCAATGGAGGGGAAAAGAGGGGAGGTGAGAGGGAAAATGTGAGACTTACTCTCTTCACATTTGACTCAAGGAAGGAATAAAATGCACACTCCTTTTGGTATGAAAATCTGTCTTACAATACAGGAAAGTGGGGGAGAAGCGGATAAGCAGGGTGGGAGTGGATGATGGAAGGGAGGGCAGTGGGAGGAGGGAGAAATTTGAAGTCCATACTCTTGGGGAGGGACAGGATCCAAAAAGAGAATAGAAGCAATGGGGGGCAGGATAGGATGGAGGGAAATATAGTTAGTGTTACACAACATGACTATTATGGGAGTCATTTGCAAAACTACACATATATAGCTTATATTGAATTGCTTGCCTTCTCAGTGGGATGGGTGCGAAGAGAAGAAGTAAGAGAAGTTGGAACTCAAAGTTTTAGGAAACTGTTGAGTATTTTTCTTGCATACAACTGGGAAATAAGAAATACAGGTAATGGGGTATAAAAATTTATTTTGCCCTACAGGACAAAAGAGAAGAGGGGGATAAGGGAAGGGAAGGATGTTAGAAGGGAGGGCAGATTGGTGTTAGGGGTAATTGGAATGCTCTTCGTTTAGGGGTGGGAGGAAAGGAGAGACGGGGAGAAAATTTGGAACTCAAAATTTTGTGGAAATGAATGTTGAAAATTTAAAATAAATAAATAAATTTAAAAAAGAAAAAGGATAATTCCAAAAGAAAAAAATAAAAATAAATATTTTCCTCAAAAAAAAAAGAAAGAAAGAAAAGAAAGAAACAGTTTGTTAAGCAAGTCACAAAAAATGCTGAAGAAAACAACACTTTAAATATTAGAATTGGTCAAATGGTAAAAAAAAAAAAAAAAGAGAGAGAGAGGTACAAAACTTCAATTATAAAAATAACTCCTTAAAAAGTAGAATTGAACAAATGTTTAAAAAATTCCTTAAAAATTAGAATTGGGCAAATGGAAGCTAAGGACTCCATGAGACATCCAAAACCACAAAACAAAGTTTCAAAAAATTTAAAAAAAAGAAGGATGCAATTTCTCATAAGAAAGAACTGGCCTGGAAAATAGATCAAGGAGAGATAATTTAAGATTTTGAGGCTAAAAGCCATGATCAAAGAAAGATCCTAGGCATCATATTTCAAGCAATTATCAACAAAATCTACCCTCATGTCCTAGAACCAGAGAACAATATAGAAATGGAAAGAATCTACCAATCACTTCTTGAATGACATCCTCAAAATGAAAACTTCCAGGAATATGAAAGACAAATTCCAGAGCCTCCATGTCAGAGAGATGAATATTTACAAAAACATAAGTTGCCTAGGTTAACAGAAGAGGAAACAGGATACTTAAATAACCCTATTTTAGACAAACAAATTAAGCCTGCCATAAATGAGTTCTCAAAAAAAGTACACAGGAACAGATAGATTTACAAGTGAATTCTACAAAATGTTGGAAAAACAATTAATCCCAAAGCTCCATAAACTATTTGAAAAAATAAGCAAAGGAGTCCTATCGAGTTCGTCTTATGATACAAATATAGTTTTGATACCTAAACTGGGGAAAGCAAAAGCAGAGAATGAAAACTATAGATTAATTTCCCTGATAAATAGTGAGGTGAAATTTTTAAATAAAATACCAACAAAGAGGTTACAATAATGCATCACAAAGATCATAACTATGACAAGGTAGAATTTATACCAGCTATTCAGAATTATTTCAATATTAGAAAACTATAAATATAATGAATATATCAATAACACAAATCTTATGATTATATAAATAGTTGCATAAAAAGCTTTTGACAAAACACAACACACATTCCTATTTTAAAAAAACAGCACTAGACACTATGGGAATAAATGGACTTTTAATTATTCTTTGGTAGGCTGTCAATATAATAAAAATGACAATCCCACCTAAATTAGTTTACTTATTCAGTGTCATATCAATCTAACCACCAAAGAATTAGTTTATAGAGCTAGAAAAATAATGACAAACTTCATCTTGAAAAACAAAAGATTAAGAATATCAAGGAAATCAATGAAAAAAATGTGAAGGTAAGTAAGCAGTACCATATTTCAAACCTATTACAAAATGACAATCATCAAAACAGTATGATACTGGCTAAGAAATAAAATAGTAGATCTTGAAATAGAATAAATGACCACAGTAATTTATTTTGTAATAAACTCAAAGATCTAAGCTTTTGCAACAAAAATTCACCATGTGGCAAAAATTGCTAGGGAAACTGGAAAGCAGTTTGGCAGAAACTAGGAATAACCCATACATCTTACACCATATACCAAGATAAAGTGAAAACAGGTAAACGATTTAGACATAAAAGATAATGCCATAAGTAAATTAGGAGAACATGGAAAAGTTTGCCTATTGGACCTGTGGATAAGGGAAGAATTTATGTCCAAACAAGAGATATAGGAGAGTACAGGAAGTAATATGAATAATTTTGATTACATGATATTAAATAGGTTTTGTGCAAACAAAACCAATGCAGTCAAAATTTGAAGGAAAGGAAGAAACCAGGAAAATATTTACAGCATGTTTCTTTGATAAAGTCCTCGTTTCTCCTATATGTTTCTAAACCAAATTTTATAAAAATAAGAGACATTTCTCAATTAATAAATAGTCAAAGATGACAGAGAGCTTTCAGAGAAAAAAACATCAGTTACCTATAGTCAAGTGGAAAGAATTCTCTAAGTAACTACTATTACAGAAATGCAAATTAAAATAAATCTAAGGTACCACTTGAAACCTATCAGATTGGGTATCATGATAAATGCTGGAGTGGAGGTGAAGAAATTTGGACCCTAATGCATTGTTGTTGGAGTCATAAATCGATCCAATCTTCAATTCTGGAGAACAATTTGAAACTATGCCCAAAGGGCTATAAAAATATGCATACCCTTTGACCCAGTAGTACCACTACAAAGTCCATATTCCAAAAGATCAAGTTAAAAAGGAAAAGGACCTACGTGTAACAAAAATGTTTATAGCAGTTCTTTTTGTAGTGGCAAAGAAATGAACATTGAGGGGCTCTTTATCAATCAGAAAATGACTGAAGTTATGGTATACGGTTGTGATGGAACACTATTGTGCTATAAATAAATGATAAATGGGATGATTTCTCAAAACCTGGACTTATAATAACTGATGTAAAGTGAAGTGAGCAGAACCAGACAAATACGGTACTCTGTAACAGCAATAATGTAATGAAAATCAAACGTGAAAGACTTAACTGCTCTGCTCAGCACAATGATCCAAGATAATTACAAAGGACCCATGATGAAAAATACTAACTACTTCCACAGAGAAATCTGGTGAATTCTGAGTGCAGACAGGAGCATATTTTCTTTTTGTTTTATTGGTATTTTTGCAACATGGTTAATATTGAAATATGTTTTGCATGACTTCACATTTATGATTTATATCATATTGCTTAGGGAGGAGAAAATTTGGAACTCAAAAATATTTTAAATGAATGTTAAATATATATGTATATTTAATTAAAGTGAGTTCTATTTTACAGTAAAACCTAGAACTTTTATTTCCATTCTTTCCTATGGTTTCTGATGGATGCAGAAAAGTCCTGCCATTTGGATTTCCTTTCCTTTATATTTGTAGGTTTTCCTCTTGCTGACTTGCAGAATGTTTTGTTTCCCAGTGGATTTTTAAAATTTATCTACTTTATGTCTTGGAGTTTGCAGTAGAGAGGTTTTTTTGTTTGTTTGTTCCCCCCTACCTCTGCAGGTGATTTGTGAAATAATTTGATTGCCTTTGTGCTTTCTGTGTTCAGAAGTTCCGGGTATTATTTTTTGCATCGCAGTGTTCAAATTTTTGATTTGCATGTTTTTATGTAAGATTTATAATCTGTACGTAGTCTTTAGGTGTTTAAGATCAATGTGTTTTGTTGGTGTAGAGTTTATATTTTCTTTTGATATTATTTATTGTTTTTTGCTTCTTTTCCTCTAAATTGTCCTTTACTTTTGCCTATTTGCATTCCCGTGAGGCTTTCAAGTATGGATTCATTTTTTTTCCTATTCTGTCAATTATTTCTGCTGTGTAGACTATTAATCCTGCCTTCAAAATTCTTATTTCTTTTACCAACTATTTAAGAATATACTTTTGTAGTTCCATGCGCTCTTGGGAATCTTTAGGGTCCTCTTGTCTCCTCAAGTGTTCATTTATTTCCCCGTGTCTTACAATATTTATACATAGATGCCTGGACTCCTTTGGTTTATCTTGAGGTCATATTCTTTTCTGTGAGTTCATATGCTTATGTTCAAGGCCTTTGAGTTTTCTTCCTCCTGGGATCTTTGTTACCTTCAAAATTTTTTTCTTATATCCTATATCATTGACTTTCTGATTCCTTACTCCTTTCTGGTAGTTTCCCTGGGAGCCAGATTTCAGTCATCTTGAATTTCTGTCAAGCTGGGAAATTCATTAATAAAGTTGAATTTCATTTCAAGTATATGAGTTATTCTGTATAGCCTTGCCCAAGCAGAGTGGGCAGTGGAGCAAAGGGTGCCAAATGAGCCAATTGGGGTAAGAGTTAACTTTCCCTGTTGTTAACCCATTGAGCTTTTACTTTGTTAGGGTTCTTGCTGCCCTAAACTACAAGAGAGACATTTAAAGTTGTTCTACCTTTTGCTCACAAGTCAAATTTTGGAAAGATGTGAGAGTAGTGAGAATCAGAAGAAAATGTTTAGTCTTCTATTTTATTGGTCATATGACCTATAATAATTCCTTGCTTTCATTTGACTCCTGTTTCTTAACTGATCACTTCTTTCCAGACTTGAATCATTCCTTCTTCTTTGGTAAAACTCTCTTCCTTTCACCAAAATTTATTTAAAAGCCCAAATTTAGGTTCTTAAAGGTTTAGAGGGAACCCTATATGGAAAAGTAAGGAAAATTGATAGGAATTTCTGGATTGTTCTGATGGTACCATCAACTTCCCAGGGGAATATACTTCCATTCTGAGGTTATGCAAACCTCACAGTGTTGTGTCCTCAGATGACATAAATAATAGCTGCTCATCCCCAACATTTCCACATGGTCTTATATACTTGGTTATTGCTGCAAATCACCTGTCAATAGTGGCAATTTAAATTCTATAAGGATACTTAAAAGATATATATGCCATAATGCCCCATATGAATCACTTCTTACTTTAATGGATCTGTGCACCCGTTGATTTACTATTCCCTTCAATCATACAGATTGCAGCCTATTCATAATCTTACCTCTGTCCACAGAGTCAGAGTAGAATATTTGATAGAATGCTAGATTTGGAGTGAGGAACCCTTGAGTTTGAATCCTCCCTCAAATACAACTAACCCTGTGACCTTGGGCAAATCACTTAATATCTTTGTGCCTTAATTTCCTTATCTGTAAAATGAGGGGACAGATGTGATTAGAGTTCTAATCCAACTTCTAAACCAGCTCTACATCTTTGATCCTCCTGAAATTGCTGACCAAACGGACCTTGCTTCTGCAAATCTGTGTAGATAAAAACAGTCTTAAAAGGAAGAGAACATGCTATTTTTTCAAAATAATAAAGTGCTAATTTTGTTTGTAGCTGCCAACTAATATGCCAAGGACTGCCTTATGTTTCTTGAATAAATATATCTTTAACATAATTATGCATAAAGATATCTGACATTAAAATCTAAGTTTACATAGTTGGGGAAAAGATACTGAAGTAAATCTGTTAGATATCTTTACACAAATTCTTTTTAAAAATGCTTAGAAAGTCTAGTGTTGATTTGGTATTATTATGAATTAATTATAATAGATTGAAAAATTTTCCAGATATACTATATGATTTAAGTGATAATATTCCTATCTATTTCTTCTTGCCTCCTAGGTACCTCCTCATAGTTTTGTAATAACGTGATGTGCTACCTAAATCAGATGATGAGGATGATGATGTCCAGAAGAAAACAAGAATTTTTTTCTGGTACCTCACTAAGGACCATTTAATAAGATATGCATAATAAATGACACAAGGGTTATTTGTAAGAGTAAGTGCAAGGGTAAGTAAATGCCAAGCTTAAGAGTTTAATATCCTCTTCCCTGGAGGGTGCAGTAGAGTAGGGAATGGGAGGATCATATCTTCTTTATTGTTTAATTGTATAAACCATATAAAATATTCTACTATAAGCATAAATATATATGTATATGTATTTATTCTGCTATACTTATATATATATATGTATTCTAATGTAAGTATATATGTATGTGTATTTATATGTGTTGTATATATATACATATGTGTATATATAATTTAGCTATCATGACCTATACTTGAAAAAACTATGGTCCTTATGTATTTGTATTTTAAAACAGTAGTTGTTATTATTGATGCTTTCATCATTTCAATCTTCTGACTCTTTGTGACCCCATTTAGGGTTGTCTTCACAAAGATATTTTAGTGGTTTGCCGTTTCTTTCTCTAACTCATTTTGGAAAGGAGGAACTGAAGCAAAAAAAATGGTTAAGTGACTTGCCCAGGGTCACACAGCTAGTAAGACTCTGAGGCTAGATTTGAACTTAAGCCCCACCATCCTTTCCACTGCAACACCTAGTTGCCCTGTAAAATGGTAGGCATGATTCTAAAAAGATACGTGTTCTTCAGATTTTTCCCAAATCTACCTGCCCATCTTAGCTCTCAACCTGTGCTTCTGTCTTCTAGACACTTCCATTCTGATATGTGTCTATAACTTCAAACCACACACATCTAAAGCAAAATTCAGCAGTGACTCTCCCTAACCCCAATACATTTATCCTTCTATTTTCCTTCCTTTTCCTAATGGTATCCCCATGGATTCAGTTATCCATATTTAAAACCTAAAATTTACCTTTGACTTATCTTTGACACCCTTCTTCCCTTAAATCCACTAAACTTCATTAAGTCTTCTATTAACATGCCTTTTTCTCCACTCCCTAGAAAATCCCCAATGACATTACCCAAGTCCAGGCCCTCATTACTTCACTTCTGAATTCTTTCAAGTACCTCCCTACTTAATCTCCAAGTTCCAATATTTAACCACTACAATCTAAACTAAATATGAATTCCAAAGTAAATATCCTTAAATACAACCTTTGTCATACTGGCTCTTCATTCAAAAATCTTCAGTGATTCTCTATTTTCTTTTTTTTTTTTAAATTGAGTCTATGTTCTTCCATTTGACAGTCTATTCTCCCAAAATATGACCCTACCATATCCTTGTTTTCTCATTCCCTTCCTTCAACCTCTACTCAAGTCTAAAGGGTCACTTCATTGTCCTGTCAACATTTTCTCTGCCCTAACCCAAAACATCCCTTCCTGTTCTTCTCCTTTTCTGAGCCTCCTTCCTCATACCTGGAACCTACCAAGTTAAAAATTTACAGCTTTCTAGTTAATTGGAATCTCTTTGTTTTTAACATAAAAGGTGGCAAATCAGTAAGAAATACCTGAATAAGACACTTCCCCATTCCTAAAAACCACATGGTCCTCTTCTACTTCTTTAGTTATCCTGATAATAAAGATAATGAGGGACCTCAAAATCTTACCCATTATACTGACAGAAGCTTAATGTAACCAAGAGTAGGAGAAAACTTTCAAAAGAACATCATAAACTCCCTCCACTTGCCTCAACCAGAAGACCATGAAACCCAAAGCTCTTTCTTTCTTTTTCCTGCCCTGGAGGTATTAGTTCAGGATCCACTGTGGGGAAGAGAGGATTTTACCACCCTAATTTCACTTTAAAAGCTTCTATTCCACTTTGGGGTCTGGGATGAATGCCGTTCCACTACCTTTCCTTTGTCACTCCCACCTTCTCTTTCATGCTTCCTTTGCTTTCTTTTAAATGTACCAAGTAAAAGTAATAATGATTACTTTTAATTATTAATAATAATAATACTGATATTTGCACAGTGCTTTAAAGTTTATAAAGTGCTTTACATGTACTTTATGACTCATTTGAGTCTCATAACATCCTTGTGAGACACATATTACTGGTATCATTAGCACCATTTTGCAGATAAGAAAACTGAGACCTCAAGAAGTTGAGTCATTTGCCCAGGGTCACACTGCTGGAAAGCATTAGAGTTTGAGTATGAACCAAGCTCTTCCTGACTCCAGCTTTAATAGTCTTTCTGCTACATCAGGATATCTTACAAATAAAAATGAATGTTTCTTTCGGCCTTCATTGACTCATCTAATTTTCTGCAAAATCACTTTGAGTCCCAATAAGAGACTAATATCTTCCTGACTTCTCCAACCCCAAATGATTGTCCTCTTCTCTGAAATGCTATTGTCCTTACACTCTGTTCTATATAATTTAGCACTTAATTATATGCTACCTCCTATTCTCTACTAATTATTTCATGTACATTCTTTTTGTTTCCCTAATTAAACTCTAAGTTCCTTACAGTTGAGGAAATAATTTTAGACTTCAGTATATCTCAGAGTTCCTGGAACAGAGATGAGCACCTTAGACACTAGAATAATGATGGCTCCCATTTATCTAACACTTAATGGGTTACAAAGCACTTTCTTCAACTATTATACAATGAGGTAGATAGTGTAAGTGTAAGCTTATTAACTCCCTTTCCCAGATAAGGAAACTGAGGTTCAGAAAGTTTCACTGATTGCCCATACTCACAATGCTAGGAATCTGGTACTCAAACCCAGAGCTCCTGATTTCTAGGTTCATGTGCTCTTTTCACTACCTCTCTTTAAAAAACAACAATAACAAAAAAATACCTAACATATTTTAGTTGCATTTAGGATTTCTCTATGTAAGGTAATTCTATGAATTATCATAGAGTCACCTAACATCTTCTGTTTTCAGTCTGTAAATATAGATTTGTACTAAGTGGAATTTGCCTTCATATACTGCAACATCACAATAATCATTTTAAGTGGACAAAGAGAAGTCAACAAAAATGAGTATGACATAGAAATTCTAATCTCCTCCTGGTTGTCCTTTTTAGGGACGCAACCTAGGGTCTGTATACTTAAAAAATTATAACTGTCTTTCAATATAATTAGTTTCCTTTGTAATCATGGGGATTTTATTTACTGCATTTAGAAATGTTATTCTGAGAAGGGTGTTACAGCAAACTGCCAAAGGAGTCCATCCGCACAGACACACACACACACACACACACACACACACACGTACACACACACACACACACACACACACACACACACATTTTAAGAACCCCTGGACAAGCTGCTAATACTGACATTTCCTAAGAGAAAAGCCTAGAAGAAGCAGGAGATGGTAATATATTACAAAAAAAGAAGCATTATCTGTATTTTTTCACCACTTAGATTTGCTACCACTCCTTCTACTACTCTCCTAGTAACTACAGCATTAGTTCAGTATAGCAGAAGTCGGTAGGATTGCCAAGGCATGGAAAGCTCAATAAATAGTTTCATACTCATTCATAGATGGGTTTTTTTTAGTGAGGTTTTCATTACTTTTTTTTCAAGAAGTTTGAAAATTACTGTTAAGTGCCACTTGGTTTCTATTTGTTCTCATTGCTGAAAATAGCATGGGAAATTTAAACTGGCAAAAAAGAAAAGAAAAAAAAGCAGCCTCAGTAGAGCATTGTAATTTCTGAAGTAAATCTATAACTTTTTCATCCAGTGTAGACAGACTCCTACCAACCCTTTATTGGGGATTGTGGGAGAGAGAAATAAAACAAAGGAAACAATTTGGACTTTCTGCATTTCTGAAAAAATTACCAAGTTCCCTAAGAATGTTTCCATTACCACTGACGAGCCACCAAACGGCAAATCCAAATGAGCAGCCTCATTCAGAAGGCTTACTAGTCAATTTTGGAAGAAAAGGAGGTCTGCCATGGAAAGTAAATGGACAGATTGAAGGAGGAAGGAGGGGGTAACATTTTCTGGAAGCAGGTCTTGAAAATCCTGTTCACAGCCTGAAACTGCATAAATTGTCTCTACATATGTTATTGCTACCTTGGGGGCCATGATAGCATATGCATTTTGGAGGGGGTTTCTTTCCTCCCCCCAAAATAGATATATGTCCATGAATATATATATATATGTTTAATGCATGAATATTATGATGATTTTTCTTCCATAGGGCTCCGTGGTCCCTTTAGACTTGAATACCACATTTTATAAAGAAAGAGAAATCCATTGAGAATATATACATATTTCTTAAAAGCATCAAAATAAAAAAGAAATAACTCTAAAGTTATTTTTACCATTTACTTCAAGAATACAACAAAAGGAAAGAGTCAGGGAATATTATGACTTAAGCAAGCCAATGAGATATTTGACACATGTCAGAAGTAGCAATGCAGCTTTTTTAAGCACACACACGAACTTGTGGTACTGGATCTGGAGGAAGAGGGAAGGCAGCGCTATGAGCACATTTCTCTGCATTTGTATGAAATCCACCAGTAGAGAAGGAAAGTATGTACTGTGAAACTCTATCCTGTTATATGTAAAAATTCCATCACAATTAAAATAGACACTTCTCTTTGCCAAATGATTTCAGTGAGGCCAGTAACTGTCTCTTGAAAACCAATATTTACTGTCGTGAAAGGAACATTACTGGATGTGAACATGCTCAATCCTTGCTCCTTTTTCAGAAAAGTCATGCCTTTAATATATTTAACGTTACTGTTCATTGTATTGCTATAAAACAATTTGATAAAAGCAAATAATTGCACCATATTTTGTCCCAGTTAGTTTTCTCTAAAACAGACTGACAAATCTAATATGAGTTCCCTGAAATGCAGTTACTTCTAAGCTCGGGTATTCTGGAACACATAAAATAAATATATGATCAATGAAATGAAATATGACAAAATGTTTCATATTGATGTTTTCTTCTTTCAAAAATGTCTTTTTGTTTAATGCCCTAAGTCACTTTTTCCATACATTCGCTTTTTTCATAACATATAGCTTTCCTAGTTCTGATTTCAAGTTCAGGGAGCCTGGGGAGAATTGGAAGATTTCTTCAAACCAGGGCTGTTCTTCAGCCTTTCACATGAGAAAATTGTTAGGAGCATTAAAGTATTCCTGACTATGTTGCATTCCTTTGTTCAGAGTGAGTTTTGGGAACACATCCTTTTCTCATTATATTTCCATAAAATATATTTGATCTATTCTATTCTTAGAATACCTCTGATGTGGTCTGTGAGTGGAGCACAGTATAAAAATATTTCTTTTTTATATGAGACAAAATGTTTCCATTTCTTAGACACATAAAAAAAAATCACTCTATAGCATTCTAAGAAAGGAAAACTTTTCTGATACTTTTTTAGTGGTAGTCAGTACGTATTACAAAGGGCCCCCCATCTCTACTACTGGACTCAGAATACCACCAAAGGCATTTGCAAAACAAAATAAAGGGAGCGTGGAGAAATGAGGAGAAAGAAATTGAAGAAAAGGGCAAGAGAGAGATCTTTATAATAATAATGCAGAAAAGCAAGTTTATCTAAAGAAATAGCAAAATAAATTAATCCTCTTCCTTTCAGACAAAAACATTTGTGCCAAAATTAGACTGTGCATTAACACGTCATAGAAAATTTGAATAGTTTCAAATACAAATAAGAATGTTTCCAGCTGGGCCTGGCATATAGTAAGCACTTAATAAATGTTTATGGAATTGAACTGAATTAATTCTTTTTTTAAAAAGAACTTCGGAAACCAAAAGTAGCTTTCCTGCTGTTTTCTTTCTCATGTCACTAATACAGATCAGTTCAGGGAAGCAACCACTCACTCACTAGTCTCCATCTCCAGCCTGCCAGAACAGTTGATTGCTCTGGCAGCAAACAGCATCTTCTGAGAACATTCTCTTCAGAGTGTCTGCCTATCTTCAGTGTTTCCCTTCTGAAGGAACAACTACATGAGATCTATGTGCCAGAGTTTACCATTCAACACTTTTTCCTAGAGCACATGCTATGTCTCTCCCTGCTCTTTCATCCTCCACACTCACTGATGCCGAAGTGGTATTCCTGAAGCGATAGTATGATCGTCACCCACTCACCCCTCTAAACACACATAACCTGCTCAGGAAGCTTTAAGGGCCTACCTGTTGCCTCCAGGATAAATGATGAACTCCTCTGCTTTGAACTGAAACACTTTATAATCGAACTTCAGTCTAACTTTCCAGATTTATTATACTTTATTCTAGTCAAGTTCTAGTCAAACCGTCCTTCATGCTTTTTCCTCATATAACAATCCACAAGCCTAATACCTGTGCCTTTGCAGAAGCTCTCTCTACCCCCATGTAGAACTCCCCCTCCACACATTTGCCTCTTTGAATCCTTTAATGGATCAGCTGCAGTGCTACCTTCTAAAAAGGGCCTTTATCATCATCTCAGTTGCTATTTCTTCATCTCCTGAAATTATTATTTTTTGTATATTTTTATTTATTTTCATGAGTATATTTGGTTTTCCCACAATGAAAGGTATACTGAACTCAAGGACTTTTCTTCCCTTTATTTTCAACACAGCACAACATCTGAAACACAAGCACTTAAAAGTTTACTATGCAAGTTAGGGATGGCTGAACATTATAGAAATAAAGATCAAACCAAAACATCACCTGCCTTCAGAAAGCTTATATTCTATTGGGAGCCAAGAAAAATGACAGTTAATTCTGTGAGATAAACACCTGCAGAACCCAAGTAGACACACAAAATAAGGAACACTGGACCCTGTAATTCATGGATTTATTGCCAAAATTTTTTGATTGCTACACAAACGAAAAATGAAGACTATTTGTTCCCTAATACTAAAAAGGAATACTGTACATTAACAAATTAATATCATAGTTGCTGAGCAACAAAAAGTCTCTCAATATCTGGGAAGGCCCAATGTCCACAATGCATCTGCATGCTCACCAATATCTTTACAAAACAATTTCTTCTTGCAGAAGAGAGTTTTCCACTCCCTCTTTGGTTGCAAAGACTTCTGCAATACCACAGAAATATTAAATAAGATCTCAGTCTGGCCAGTTTTACACAAAGAACAACTAAGCAATGTAAAATGGATATATTCAATGGTAAGACAATTTTTGCAATGAGTATTAACTTTGATACTGAACAAATCCAAATGAAAGCTTTCAGCTTATTCCAATTAGAACGAATCACAGCTAAATGTAATCAATATTGTACTTTGTCCTATGCTGTTTATTATAAAGCTAGACAAGTTCATCTGGCTATTTGACTCTATGGTATATATGTTGTCTTATTTATACTACAAACTGCTCACAAGCAACATGAACTCTCAGTATCTACCAGTCTAAATGATTAGGGATGTGTATGGAAGCAGGATCATAGTAGCATGCTTCTACAGTTATTATATGAAGCATGTTTTTAATTATTATATGAAGCATAGTTTCTATTGACTTATCTGTTTACCTGGTGTTTACCCAAACAGAGTATAAACCCCTGAGAGGCAGGATCTTTTTAAGTCTTTGTTTCCTCACTGTTTATCACAAAATCATAGATAAATATAGATAGATAAATGCTCACTGACATTAATCTGTATATTTGAAGCAGTCCTTACCTCTACGGAAGAAGAGAAATTAAAGTGTGCAAACAATTGTGTAAAAGTGAATACATTATTAGAGCAATGGTTATAAATCAACCACTTCTAGATTTAGTCAAAAGTCTAAATTAAGATTTGCCTAGATGGCTAATTGGATCAACATTGCTGGTTGATGACTCTATCTGTTGTAGAAAAAAATCATTATGATTATTCGGTCCACTTTAGCAACACAGTACAATTGACTAGTGAGCCAATTGTGAGAATTTAAATTGCAAAGAGGTAAAATGTGTTATAAAGAAAAAAATTCTCAGTCTATTGGATTCAGTGATAGATATTGATGTAAAGCAGCTTTTGTTATTGTCCAATATTTAACAGAGATTATTAGAGCATCGAATTAATTGAAAATATCCTTCAAATTGAAGAGAGAGAATAACTTTGAACAAGTTTACCCTTGCATTCTTAAAATTAACATAGAACACAACATAAATAAAATACAACAGTATGAATTCATAATTTTATAAAGCTCCTTGCCTTTGAAATTAATCCTTAGCAACGATAGTTTTGACTCAAGTTCTGTAGCCTTATTCTTTTGAGGACTAGATCAGCTGTGGTGAGATAATTGATAGGTCTCAGATTACATATAACACTTCATATTAAAGCACCATCTTGGTTATTGTTGAAGGATAAAGAAGAGAAAATGAGGGATTTTTTCCTTTTTTTTAAGTAGTTTTCAATCTAGTTATGCAGCAACTTGATGTGATCTATAGGAGTAGGGACTAGACAGATATTACTTCATTTAATCCACACAAACACCCTAGGAAGTGAGTATTATTATTATTCCCATTTTATGGGTGAGAAAACTGATTGACCTCGGGTCCCATTTCCAGTATGAGTCAGAGTCCGGTCTTGAACACAGGTCTGCCTGGCTCTTTGACCAGCTCTCCATCCACTCTACTTTTGGATGTGATTTTGACGGAGATTAGGTGACCAAATAAAATGATATGGTCACATTGTTCAAGCATATTCATTCCCAGAGTATTTTTAAGATATAATTTCCATCATCACATTCAATTCAAAGCCCATTTCCCAACCAACACCCCCTGGAAATTTTCCTTTTATTGGTTCTTCAACCAGATGAGGAACCTGCCAATAAAACCATACTATATAATTAATCATGCCATATTTTGAAAGGTATTAGTCCATACACAGAACTATTTAAGTAGAGTATTTATGAGCTAAAGAACAAAGATGTTTGATTTGTGTGTGCTTTTCCTCTATTAATTACCACAGAGCTGGCTTTACACAGCCTTCAAACAATGAAAGATTCAGTCATAAAATTCAATGGAAAATTTTCAAATGATCTTTGATTTAGAAACCAGGCATTTTTCTCAATAAACATTACTAAGTTAAGGTTATAAAAAGAAGTAAAAATAGTTTTAATAAGATATCTGATTCATGCTAACACACTCTAGCAGGAAGTCAGGTGGGATGAGTATATGTCACCTACCTAATCTCAAAACAAGCTTCAACAAATAAAGAACAAGTTTCAGTGTAGGAATTGCATTCTAGTTTCTACTAATACCTATTAAAGCTATACTCTAAGATTCAGAAAGATATACTGGTTACCAGATAGAAATGAGTTTTTATGATTGCTTTTTCATTCTGATTAAATTCCTTTACATTCTTGAGTTCTCAGGAAAGGAAGGTTTACTGGACTACTTGAATATTTTTACTTACTTGCATTTCTTACTTGTATCAAATAGTTTAAGACACTCTCCAAAAACAAGGAATGTCATCAGAGAACCCAAAGTCATCTATATAATTCATCTTAAATCCTTAATGATTGGGACACCTCATTATATCTAGTTGAAATGAAAAGTAGCAATTGAATGTAATTATACAGATAATTATGTCCCCCCAAAAAAAATCCCTTCCCTGTGAATATCCAGAGTCACCTAATAATATCAACTTGTCTTGATGTTTTAGGCATTAGGTGGGTCAATTAGTAGTTATCCAAATACTATGCTTCATCCTATGTATGTAGACACTTTGCTAATGTTAGCATTGAAATTCAGGTTAAGCACTGATACTCCCTTTCTTAAATTTACTTGAACCACATTTCATTTGTTTCACAATTGCTTTAATTATGTTGAACATTTTTAATATCTCAGCTTTTTTTTTCCTCAGGAGAAAAGGCTATATAGGAGAATGCTATCACCATGAGATAGTATGAAGAACACTGACTATACCAATACTCAAGAGATCTTGACACTAATGCCAGCTCCAATGTAAATTACCCAAGTGTCCATGGGAACTCTTTCATTTGCACTTCAGTTTCCTCAACTACAAAATGAGGAGATTGAACTGGATGATTTTCCAAGGTCTCTTTCATTTCTACAATCCAATTATTATTTCAATGCTGCATTTTTCATTTAATGCTGAATTTTCAGGAGGGCCTTTTCTGTCCAGTTTCTAGAGTTGTCTCACAGGTAGAAGACATGATGGGAATATGCACCATCACATCAAAGGATGCCAAATCAGTAATTTAGTAATCTGTTTTTAAATATTAAGTTTTATATAAGCTATCCAATTGGGGTTCTAATGGTTAAAAATTTAGTAAAGTTCTTTAGTTCTTTTTTAAAAAATTTGGTAAAGTTCTGTCATTATTTTTAGCTAGCTCATAAAGAAGAACTTTTCAAGGATAGTGGAAATTGTGTGGAATCAAAAGAAGGAATAGAAAGAAGAGATGAGGAAAGAAGAAAAAGGCAAGGAAGAAGAAAAGAGAGGAGAGGTTGAAGAGAAGGATAACCAGAGAAGAGAAGGATAACCAGGAGAATGTTGTGTGGTTGTGGATTTTCCTTAATTCTTGAAGAGGACCAAGGCATCAGGAAGATGATCTCATGACTTGCAAATAAATTGGATTTAAGTGAGGGAGGACTGTGCAAAGTCACCAGCCTCACCTTGTCTTTCAGAGTCATCTAGATCCAGTGGCCCGATACTATTAGGAAGACTGAATATGACCCAGGATGTAGTGGGAGACCTTGGCCTCTTTAAGCTGAGGTCTTTCCAAGTTCTCACTTTGACTGAGGCAACTCCCATTCAGTGATTAAGGCTATTTAAGAAGTGAGCTTGGAATAGCCCATTTAATTAAAAAAAATCAAACTGAGAGACCTTCAGGGTTTCTAGACAAAAGATCAACAATATTTACTCGGACTCATCTGGGCCATCAGGACCCCAAAATTAACCACTGAGTGATGCATGAGTAGGGACCTGTTGTCCAATAAATGAAAGCCAGAGGGAATTCAGTTTAAGAAAATTAAATTTTAAAAAATGGTCTTTAGGAAAGAAGCACAGCCAGCAAACCCCAAGATATCAAGGTAGCTTCAGCCATCAAAAATGTCCCTTTCCTTGGGCTAAGAGGGAGAAGAAGAGGGGGAGGAGAAGGGAACTAGACCTGGCCAGTTGGGTCCCTAGTGGGCACTCTGACTACTCACAGGTTGTGGTTTGTCCTTCATTTTTGAAGAGGACTGTGAAATCAGGAAAATGCTTCCATGACTTGCAAATGAATTGGATTTAAGGAATATGGACAAAGAAAGAATAAAGGGAAAGAGGAAGAAGAAGAAATGGAGGAAAGAAATGTTTTTAGAAAAAACCATTAGGAAAGCTTTATAGTCATGAAATAACTAAAGCTGATATTGAAGAAAAACCTTGATTTTTAAACATACATATTCATATTAAATACACATACAAATGTGTGTTTAAATATACATATTCATATCCTATACCATATATGTGGTAATGTGGCATGCCTGATTCAATTTGTCTTCTTAGGTTATTTTTTTGTAACTGAAGCTACCAAGCAAGATGCCTCCTCTTTGGCTTGAATTATTAGCTTTTACATATAAAAGAGATCTGGCTTGTTTAAATGGAATATTTTTCTTACCACTTTATATTGTTAAATATCCTAATGGAGAGATCTTGGAGAATAGATACATAGTTTACTAGGCCTGCATGTCAAAATAGGTCATGGGACAATTCAAAAGAACATCAAATTAAAGAATCAATGACATAACCATAGCAGTTTTTGTTAGTATGCCCATTTTGGCACTTAATTATATTCGGTCTTTCAATCTGTTGCCAATATCTCTTTGGCTTATGTTCCCGCCCAAGATTTCTCTAGGGAATATCATAGAATCATAGATTGAGAGCTAGAAAGGACCTCATAGACTAGTCCTGCACTTTCATTTAACAGATGAATACATTGTTTCATTTATACTGCTTCTTCTAATTATTTCATGTTTCTGTTCAACTATATGATGATATTTTTAAGAGAAGGGCAGGGCTCATGGCATATACAGCTTAGTACTTACCATTTTATTTTTTAAATTGGATTATCACAGTGAGAACAGGAAAATGAATTTTTTTTTAAAATTCTTCTTAATATCTTCCTCAAAATCAATTACCTGGATTTGTGAATCTTACTGAACAATTTACAATCGATTATGACAGCTGTGGATGTCCATGCATGGTAGGATCTTTATCAAGTTTGAATTGAAAAGACTATTGATCTTTTTCGATACAGATCAGAAATTGGGAATTTATTTTATGTATGTCCTCAGTGGCAAATTTACAGACAAATTTTATTTAAAAACAAAATGATCCTATCAGATTAAGAATGAGTTTGCATAGTCTACGTCTCTAAAATGCACTCACAAAATATAAACAATTAAGATATAAATAGATAAATAATTTAGATATGCAAAGTTCATTTGCCTGATATATTTAATAATTATATAATTTTGTTATGGAGTAGGAAGAGCATTGGATTTAGAGTTCTAAAATTCAAATCATTTTTTGCCACTTATTAGCTAAGTGTTCTTAAGCAATTCATTTATTCCCTATAGACTTCAGGTCACACCTCTATAAAATAAGTGGAATGGAATATATTGAGAGTGGGCAAACTATGGCCCAAGGGTCAAATCCCATTTGCTATTTTCATATGGCCCATGAGCTAAGAATGATTTTTACATTTTTAGTTTGTGGCCCTTTCCAAAAAAAAAGGGGACAGGCTGGATTTGGCTCTGAGGCTGAAGTTGCTGACCTTTGGACTAAATAATGTCTCAACTTCCCTCTACCTCTGACATGCCATGATTCTCTAAGTCGCTGAATTATTTTCTCAATTTTCCACTTACATACACATATATGTATACATGTATGAGATTATATGTTGAAATATACGTGTATGTATATAGAGACACATAAATATCTTTATTTTTTACAGATAACATATTCCATGTGCACTTTCACCTTTGCAGATCCAATTCCCCCCGCCTGACATGCTTTTGCTCTATTTTTTTTTAATTAAGCTTGCCTTTTCTTAAAGGTACAGTTTAAGTCCCACCTCTGAAAAAGCTTTCCTTGACCCACCTGAACTTAGAGTGATTTCTCCATCTTCTGAATGCCTATGGTTTTCTTATCCATACTGCCCTTTTGGTACTTGTACACATACTATCCTCAACCATAGTAATGTTTACTAATGACCTAAGTCTCTGTAGCTATTTACCTCTTCATCTGTATATTTTGTAAAATCCTATATTTTACTTTCTGGAGGCCAAGAGCCACATGTTAGGTTAAACTTTTCTGTCTTTCTCATAGTTCATACACCACTGTGCTGTAGGTTCTAAACAAATTCTTATAGGATGAAGCGAATGAATGGACCTTATACTGTCAGAGTCAGTCTTTAAGAATCTTATCAAAGAAAGGTGTTGGCTACACAGTTTGCATAATGCTTTTATGTACAGACCAACAGGCCAGCTCAGACACTGCACATAGTACAATATCGAGACTCAGAAAGCCAGAGGATAACCAATCAATTTAGATTAAAATTGTATCCAAGTAGACCTTTTGTGTGCAGTCATTCAGGTTGAGAAGTTTATCTAATAAGTTCACAGTCCAAATAATGAAGGTGCAAGTGCCTAGTCTCATGACTAGGATGACCTATGGCCATTGTAGGAACCATTGCTAGAGTAAAATATCAAAATTGCATAGCTGCATGTGCTCGCCAACGCTCCTGCCTTTAGTTTTCCAATGCTATTCTGACTTGCTTAATGCAAACCAGCATTTGTTTGACAGTAGAGTCTACATTATTCATGGATTAATTATCCAGAGTTGGGGAAACTCCAGCTCTCAACTTCATTTCATATGGTCTGTTATGCCAGAAAACTGGATTACTATTTATGTCACCGAGGATCACAAGATCATACATTTAGAAAAGGAAGGGACCTCAGAGGTCATCCAGTCAACCCCCTAATTTTACTTGAGGAAACTGAGGCCTAAAGTTAACAGATTACAGAGAAATTAAGCTGCAGGGAGATGTGAAACTTTTGACTCCAAATGCAGCTCTTTTTTCACTACAACATGCAATTTTCAATGTCTTGAACAGTAAAATCCTGAAAAGCTATATACCAAACAGGAATGACAGATTCGTCTCTTATGTGCCCCAAGTCTCTCTCTCTGTCTCTCTCTGCCTCTCTCTATGTCTTTCTCTCTATCTCTCTCTGTCTCTCTCTGTTTCTAACTCTCTCTCTCTCTTTCTCTCTCTCTCTCTCTCTCTCTCTCTCTCTCTCTCTCTTTCTCTCTCTCTCTTTCTCTGTCTTTCTCTGTCTCTCCCTCTGTCTCTCCCTGTCTCTCTCTGTCTTTCTCTGTCTCTCTCTCTGTCTCCCTCTCTGTCTCTCTCTGTTTCTCTCTGTCTTTCTCTTTCTCTCTGTCTTTCTCTGACTCTCTCTTTGTGTCTCTGTCTCTGTCTCTCTGTCTCTCTCTCTGTGTCTCTCTCCCTGTCTCTCCCTCTCCTCTCCCTCTCTCTTTCTCTCTCTCTCTCTCTCTCTCTCTCTCTCTCTCTCTCTCTCTCTCTCTCTCTCTCTCAAGCCAACTTACCGATCTTGGTTCAAAGGATAAAATACAATTAAGCACTCAGGCAACATAAAACTTTGATTTAAAAACATCTTTATTAATTAGAATATAAAAGTAAAAAGGATTTAAAGGGATATTCCTCTGTTGTCACTAAGGACCTGAAAAGCAGTTGAGGTTCAGAAATAACTGCTGCCTATATCCTTTTATATCTCAAGCATTTTGGCAGCAACAATGCACCCTGTCTTGCAACCCTTCTACCCTTAAAGAAGAACCATAGCCCTGAGTGGGGCAGAAAAGAAAAAGGGAATTGAGGAACTGGAACGAAAGCAAAAGGAGTGAAAAGCCACAACAAAAAGTGGGCACAAATCAGTCTCACCCCCAGAAATGCATAAGCAAAGCAGTCAATCACTCCTCTCAACTCCAGCCCTCCAAATTCACCCTAATCATTGTCCATATAAAACTAATATGGTGCCTGCCTCTGACTTGCTCCTCTCATCCTTGACTGGTCATCTTACAGAACTTGGGTAGTTTAGGTAATACTTACTAAATTCTCAGTCAAAGTTCTACTCTAATCTTTTATTATGGCACAGGGAATACTACCCTCATCCCCTCCCCTTTAGATTCAACCTTCCCTTATACAAAAGAAAAAAAAAAACCAAAATAATTGATTCAACAACTGCATGTGACAAGGTATACGATATTCTGCCCTAGTAGTCCCCCCACATCTCTTTCAAAATGAGGATGGCATGCTTTATTATCTGTTCCATTGTACAATAAATCATTTTTCAAATACTTAGCTTCCAGCTTCCTTTCAATGACCATTTCATTTATAATATGTTTGCCACTGTATATTTTAGTCTCTTCATTTTGTTTATTTCATTCTATAAAAGTTCATGCAAAATTTCCCGTGTCGCCCATACTTCCTCATAGTCATCCTTTCTTATTTCACAATATCATTTCATGATGTTTATATAGCAACATTTTTTTCAACTCTCACTGTTGCGAGTTGTTTGCTCTACAAGAAAGAGGGCTGCTTGAATATGTCAAGTAGAGAAGCATTTATTATGCACCTGTTATATACCAAGCACCATGCTAAGTTCCATGTAGTTATGCTTTGTATCTGTCTTTGCCTTCTTGGATGGTGAATATCAATGCCTAATTGGGGAATCACCAGATAAAAGGTACAAACAGTGTTGTGATCCAAGGTTCTTGATGACTGTGTTAGCAGAGCACAATCTCTGGAGGACTGTTGTTATGTTTGTCCTTCATTTTCTAAGAGGACCATGACATTAGGGAGATGATGACATGACTTGCATTTCTCTTTGATTTGAATGAGGGAGGGCTGTGCAAGGTCACCAGCCTCACTTTCTCCTCCAGAGCAGTCTGGGTCCAGTGGCCTGATATACATCAGCATGATGAAGTTACCTTGTGGCTCACTGGCTAGATTCCTTCCTTCCTTCCTTCCTTCCTTCCTTCCTTCCTTCCTTCCTTCCTTCCTTCCTTCCTTCCTTCCTTCCTTCCTTCCTTCCTTCCTTCCTAATAGGTCCTAAGCACCACTTAATGGCTATATTTTGAGCCCTCCAGGCTCAGAGTGAATGTCAATAGTAACTGTTTATCTTTGGACCACCAACCCTGAGGGCCTTCCCCTCCCAGTTTGAATTTTTTTTTTCATTAAAGGAGTCATCCCTAGATTTACTTCTTAAAGAGACCTATTCACTGAATGGGCATTACCTCACTCAAAGTGAGAACCTTAAAAGACCTTAGCCTAAAAGGGCCCAGGTCTATCACTGCATCCTGGGCCATCTCCAGTTGTCCTGATGAATATCAGGCTATTAGATTCAGATGGCTCTGGAGGAGAAAGTGGGGCTGGTGACCTGGCACCACCCTCCATCACTCAAAGTCAGTTGTAAGTTATGTTATCATCTCCCAGATGTTATGGTCCTCTTTGAAAGCAAAGGACAAACAGAGTCTGTGAGTAGTCTGAGCTGCCTGAATGGGGACCCAAACAGTTGGGTAACTCAACCCATCAGATCCCTCTTCCTCTCCCTTTCCTTCTCCTTCTCTTCTCAAAAGGAAGGTAAATTTTGATGGCCAAAAGCTGGCCAGTTAACTTGAAGCTTACTGGTTAGATTTCTGGTGGGTATAGTGAAAAGGAGGAGGATTAGGGGTCAAAGAAGGGAATAAGCATTTATTCCTTTGCCTGGCACACCAGCTAAACGCCAGGGATAAGCACTTTACAAACATCTTATTTGATTTTCATGACAACCCTGTAAGGCAGATGCTGTTTCCCATTGTACAGTTGAGGAAAGTGAGACTGAGGTGAAATAACTTGCCCAGGAACCCACAGCTAGGGTCTTTGGCTGAATTTGACCTCAGATTTTCCTGACTCCAGGTCCAGAGCTCTAGTCACTTCAGGGTTTCAAGAACTGATTACTGTTGGCCAAAGACTAAGTCTGGACACATAGATCATCAGGTTGGCAACAGGGTGATGATTTTTTTAAGCCACAATAGCTCCACAAAGTCATCTATTAAGTTAAAGGAAGTTATAATCTGTGTTCAGAATAAGAATAACAAAGTCAGCACTCCTGATAGTTTCAATGTACAGCCCTAGATGTTAAGATCCAATATTTCTGCACAATTTCACATGTGTGATGAGACTATACAATCCAAAAAGGGAACACAGTCTAGAGCAGAAAGGCTAGAAGTGTGCTGAAGCATGTCTGTGAAGGATATATAACCTATAATTCTGCCCTCTGGCCACTGAGCTTCCTTACAAATCCAATGAACAAAGATGGTCATTGCTTATCTCTCTTACCAGCAGCTACACAGCTGCAGAACAAATTGCCTCCAGCTGCTAAGGCATCCTTACCTCCCTGGGGTCTAGTCTTAGTCAGCTGCAAGAAGACTGACCTAGACAAAGGGGAAGGGCAAACCATTCTCCTACCTTATCCAGACAAGTGTACTACTCTGTTCGGGATCTTTAAAAATAATCTGTTTGGGATGCTCAATTTAGGCTGTTTTCATAACATCAAAGAAAAGAAATTCTTCAAAATATGAATTATTCTACCAAATGAGAAACTACTTGTTTTTTGTGGTTTGGGGTTAAGGTGTGTGTGCATAGTTTCTATCTAATGAAAAGCTATAGTGTTCTTGGAACTAGCATATTTGATGTCATTCTGGATGATTCTAAATTGATTGTTGATATTTGATTTCAACTGTCTTAGAAGTCTCTGGGACTGAGTTTCCTCATCTAAAAAATGAGAGGGTTGCACCTGATCTCTAAGATCCCCTCCATCTCTACTTTCATGATCCTATAATAGTATGAACCCAGATACACAAATATGTATGTGGATAAGAAAAAAAGTCTTTTAAAAATATCAGCACCTTTGTCACCCCATATTCAAAAGGGCTACATTCAAAGAAGCTTAAGGAAGGGAAAATCCAAAAATGTGCTAGTTCCACTTTATATTTTTTGAAGAAGTTTGAGGCATTTTGAGAAATATTTAGAATTTCAAGGGGAATTCCTTTACTCCTCGTTGAATATTTTAAAAGAACTTTATTAAATTGCATCTCACAATTTTGAAGTACTTGGTACAAAAAAATTTAATTAAAAGCCTCTCCAACTTGCTGACCCTTAAGTTTAAACAAGTTTCTCAGTTTCTTTGATGAAGCGCTTTGATTTCAACTTTCTATCTTATAATGTTATTTCTTTGTTTCGAGACCACATAGTTCTTTCCTCAATTCTCTCTATTTTCTTCCTTCTTTTTTGTTTTTGTTTCTTCCCTTTCCCTAATACTTTATTTTTTTGCTCGTGATTTTTCCTCCCAAACCAAGCTTCGCTCTACTTATTCCTTTCACTTTCTCTAACTGCTTATAATACATATATTATAGACGCCAGATTCTCTTTCTGATTGCTTCCAAGTCCTACCTGCCTCAGGGAGAAGATCCTTTCCATCTCAGCTGCCAAGATATCTGCTCCTAAAAATACAGGCCCTTTCCATCTTGAATACTTCTTTGTCTATTTGTCTTCTGCCAGTGCTTCCCTCATTCTTCTTTTTCTGTCCAACTTCACTATTTTATCACCCACAGCTTACATCCCACCAGATCATTTCCTTTTCCCTTTCCAGACTTTTAGGTAGGCCAAGAAGACCCACCCAAAAAACTTTAGATAAGAAAACAAAAAGTTTTACTAAATGTGTGTTGTTCTCTAGAAATTAATTGAGCTAAAGAGATTTTAACATTTCCAAAAAATGTGTGTTCTGAGCCACTCTAAAGCCCTGAGGAGACATCATAATGGGAGGAAAAGATTGACCTGTCTTATACCTTAAACAGACATTTCTGAGAAACAAATGAATAATCTCTTTATCTTCTTGCAAGCAGGAAGTTATATGTGGGGAGGGAGTAAGAATATGAAAAGGGAACTGGTTCTTAATGTTGAAATTCGAGAATCATTTTTGAGAGCTATTTCAAATCCATTCTGGCAAAATTTATCTTCACGATTTGTGGTATATTTGACCATAGCCAATTTATATCCACATTCATCATCATCAATTCAGATTAACTGAACATATTGGTCAAATGACACTCTCCACTAGAAGCTATGGAAGTTTATAGAGTGCAGGTTAGACAATGTTACTGCCCCGATGAGATTACTAAACGGAATATAATTATTTTTAAGACAATCCTCTGAATCTCATGCACAGTTAAAAATAAAAGTAATTCAGTTTTCCAGATGACACTTCACCATCCACCAGAGGCCACTCTATAAGACAGACAACAAATTCTGTGTAAAGTTGAGAAAGAAGGCTGGTATCAAAAAAGGTTCATATTTCAATGTCCATCTCTCAGGACATCCCTGCATTTATATGGTTTAGGATAGTTTTTGGTGGTAGATGGAGGAGGACAGACCTAAAAAGTGGCAGAGTGAGCCTATGCCACAAAGGAAGTCCATCTACCTTCCTTGGAATACCTTTAACACCTGCTATCATCATTGCCACTATATTCCATCTGGCTAACTGAGAGGGTTTGTTAATTTATGAAATAATAATCCACTCTACAGACTCAAAATTATACCCTGCTCTAAGAAGATATATGCTTTTATGAAAGCTATTTATGGACCAGAAACCTATGGTGCATCACAACTACTCAGTACTGATGGAGCCACATTGATTCGTGATGAGGACATGAACCTAGAGAGATGAGTTGAACACTTCCACAGTGTTGTCAACAGACCATCTCAATCAATGCTGAGGCCATTGACCTCAGGTTGAAGTTGATCCCTCCTTAGTTGAACTTCCAACTGAAGAAGAGGTTTTGAGGGTCATTAGGCTCCTTTCATGTGGCAAAGTACCTGGTGTTGATTCTATTCCAGCTGAGATTTACAAGGTAGGGTACAAAAGCTAACTGAAATTTTCCAGGTTATATGGCAAGAAGAAGTTATCCCCTGGGAATTCAAGGATGTCTCCATTGCCTGTCTTTATAAAGGTAAAAGGAATAGATCGTCCTGCCACAATCACAGGGGGATCTCTCTCTTAGTCATTGCTGGCAAAATTCTTGCTAGAGTCCTCCTTAATAGACTGATCCTTCATCTGGAAGACGGTCATATACCTGAGAGCCAGTGTGGCTTCATGTGAAACATGGACAGTCTACCAGTGTCATGCTGGAAAACTGAATGGCTTCCATTTGAACTGTCTTAGGAAGATTCTGAGAATCACCTGGCAGGATAAGGTACTAGGCACTGAAGTCCTTGATTGAGCTGAACTGCCAAGCATTCAAACCATGCTTCGAAGAGCACAACTTTGATGGACTGGCCGTGTTGTTCAAATGCAAAGTGAACACTTGTCAAAAAAGACTATTTTATGAAGAACTCACATGGGGCAGGTGATCATATGGTGGTCAGAAGAAGCAATACAAGGACACTCTCAAAGTCTCTCTCAAGAACTTTGGATTTGACTGTGCAGCATGGGAGACATTGGCACAGGATCACTCAGCATGGTGTGTGCATATCAGAAAGGGTGCTGTGCTCTATGAGCAAAGCAGAATTGAGACAGCACAAAGTAAACACAGGATGCAAAAATTTGGAGAAACCACCCCAAATATTCACACACACTATCTGTGCCCAAACTGTGGTAGAGCATTCCAAGCTCATATTGGTCTGATCAGCCATAGTCGGATGCACTGAAACTTCACTTTATCATGGTGATGTCATTTTGGTCCTTTGAAAATGAAGGACAACAACCTAACCTAACCTAACATTAACCTTTGTCTCAACTCAGTAATGGGGATGGGAGGCTCAGTGTCAGTTTGAGACCTTTTAGAATTCTCCCGAATTCCACTGTTGTTGTTTATGTTCCAGGTGGGGAACAAGTTCTCATTGGATCAATTCTAGTTAATCACTTGACCACCGATTGAGAAGGAAATGCTGATAAATGATAAAAATGGGAATGGGTAGAGTTTAGATTGATACGTCACAGGAGCCTAGATTTAGAACTGGAAAGTATATCAGACATCAACCAAGTCAAATTCTTCACTTTACAAATGTGGATACTGAGACCCAGAGAAGGAGTGAATGACTTATGCAAGTTGATCCAGATAATAGTATTTGAATCCTCTGATTACAAATCTGATACTCTTTCCAGCTCTTTCTGTTACACGGTCCTCTCCATAACTAGCAGGTACCCTATGATCAATATATACACACACAGATGCTCTCTCTGTCTCTCTCTGTCTCTGTCTCTGTCTCTGTCTCCCTCTCTCTCTCTCTCTCTCTCTCTCTCTCTCTCTCTCTCTCTCTCTCTCTCTCTCTCTCACACACACACACACACACACACACACACATGTAATCTTGAGGCTTTGAGGCATGAAGAAGGTAGCTCTTACCCACAGAAATGTGCTATGAAATCAAACTATTGGAGGCAGCAGGAAAGATGAAAAAGAAGCAAAAAAATGGGACAAACATGAGCTTTTCATTCTATGTATCCTAACTAAAACTACTCCATCTGCTACCCCAGTTTTATCAACAATGGGGTAAGCCACCTAAGACAAGGGGCAATGGTACCCTCCTGAGTTCTAGAAGAATCTCAATATTTTTCCAATTTATATTCCAAAAACCCACTCTTTTTCTGCACACAGTGGCTGCTATAAGTACCAGAGCTTCAGTAATTGAATGCAGCCAATTACCTGAACAAAGTTAGCCTGTTTCCAAAACTGAGTCCAAGACAGAAAAGAATACCAGCATCTCAGAAGCGTTTCAAAAACTTCAAATACATTTCAGATGAGAAGTGAATAAAGAAAAAGCTACAGCATATCCATTCACTACTCTGGGATTTGGGGCTTCTGAAGATTATATTCTTTAAATTAGAAACAGAAAGATTAGATCAGTTTTTGGGTATTTTTAGTGGGCTACTCATTTTATTCATCAGGCTTAATTCTTGAATGTGCCTAACTCAATCTCTTACAATGAGTTAAGCATTTATAGGACATTATTGTCACCTATAAGCTACTAGGATGGCATTTGTTCTAATTCCGCCAGAATCATTTGGATTCAACCAGGAATCGCCATGACTCTGCTGGTTATGTATGTCAGGTGGATGCTGAGCTTTATTAGTACTCAGATGAGTAAGTAATGGAAGAGGAAGTGCCTGTCTTGGCTGGTGCTTAAAAAAAGTGACCTGAGGCATAGGATACCATGATTGTAGAATGAGAGGTGAAAGGCAGCTCAGAAGACATCATAGCCCAATCCCTTCATTTTAAGAGAGGAAGAAACTGAGGCTTACAGAGCTTCAGCGACTTGCCATATCATAAAACTAGTAGTGAAGACAGGATTTGAGCCCTCACATAGACAAAATGCAAATATGCAAATTCATTTACAAATAGGTATAATTTTGCATTTACATAAATCAGTTATTAAATACTGAACTTTTATGACATACATGACCAAGGCTAAGCCACGGGGTTGCTCTTCCCTCATCTATCAGTCTGTCTATCTATCTATCTATCTATCTATCTATCTATCTATCTATCTATCTATCTATCTATCTATCTTTCCATACACACATATGCATCCATACATGCACACATAGGTAAAATTCAGGATGGTTCTATTTTAACCTACTTACTACTACCTCAAAGATGCCTTTGATATCCATTTTACTTGTATAGAAATTTTTGGGAGAAGGGTTAAGGGGACTGCATCATCTGATCTGCCACAGCCCCAGCACCCCCTGCACGTCCAAACAGAAATGTCCCTGACTACAACAGTGAAACATCCAAGTCCATTGGCAGATTGAAAGAGTTAATGCTGTTTCCTAAGAGCCCTGATATGGAGAGATGACTTAGGTGCCAGGGGAGACCCGATCTCATTCATTGATTCATGTGGCCAATTTTTATTTCTTTAAATAAAAAACGGTCTATCAGTAGAGAGCTTAAGGATAATGATGGAACATTTAATATTAAGTGAAGGGAGAACCAGGGTGAGGTGGATGAGATTTGAAAGACTTTGAAGTCCATGTGATAAGGGATTTGATCATTTGCCTTTCACCTAGAATACAGAATTAAGATGACTTTGGCTCCAATGAGACGCAGGGGGACTGTGGAGGGATTGAACTCTTTAAGGCTTTAGAACATGTCTACAGTTGTCTCTGCCTTAATTACATAAGGGGAAAGCTTTTATTTCAACTCTGGCCAAGGAAACCGTGGTCATGAAACTGTTTTTATTTGAAGAAATGTTTACTCTCACAGGAAAGGGACAGGACTCTGCACAGTTGATGAACTAGCAGTGAGCCAATTCTTCATAAGCAGAACGGGCAAGTGGAGGATGCCAAGATTATCATGACATCAGGGTCACAGATCATATCCACGACCTTACTGAAAATCTAGGGAAATTTATGTTTATAGAGCTATATGACACTGCCATTAAAATTCTAACCTCTCTCTCTAAACATGCATAGATCCCAAGGCCCTCACTTGTATAAAACAATGAATAAGATGTTAACATTTAAAAGACTTCGAAAGCAAACACTCTCAGAGATGCATTTTACTGCTTTATGGCACCTTTCCCCCCAAGCCATTGCACAGAGACACACGGGACTTCATCTCTCCAAATGGCTAACGTTGACAAAGAGCTGATGAACAGTAATGAACACCTTGTCAAAAGCGCAACGCCAGGCTAAGAGAAAATTTTTATCCATGTTCAGGGGGCAGGTAACACTTTGGATTGCCACAGGATTTTTGCTGCGCATGAAGATTAGGACAAAGTTTGATCACGAGCCCATCCAAAAGATTATCACTCTCAATAAACCACAGTGGTTTCCAAAGCTCTGCATTGGATGGGCCGAAGCAATGCTGTTAGGATCTCACTGCTTTGGAAAGTCTGAGATAATCCTGAATGATCACAGACACTATTACTTGATCAATAAAACTTCATTTAGCAACTCTAGCATGAACTAGATTAATAATATATGAGGAACCAATGAATACAGCAGGGGGTCTGGAAATCAGGAGACCTAAGGTCTAGCCTCAGCTCAGCCACTGATTTGCTGTGGAATCTTACACACTTGAATGTAGTCCCTCAGGTTACTCCTCTCTACGGTGATAGGATTATGAGCTAATGGCTAGGTATAATTGGGGAAGGGGAGGGGGTGCTGTGGGGATTAATCATGTGTAAAACATAAAGCTCATGGAAGACAGTATGCAAACAAATCATAATTTTAATTTCCTATTTACTTATTGTTCACGTCTATTTGGTAGGTTACTAAAGATACAACCCATGCCATGATTAAAATCTTTAAAAAAATATTGTTCCCAATAAGGGCCCAATTTGTATTTTCTTCTTATGTTATATGCATGAAAAAGAGTTTGAAGATGAGAAGTATTATTGAAATCTTATTAAAACTATTGCCTGTAAGTCATTAGAAGGCACACTGGAAACAGTACTTGATTCAGTCCGATAACTAGGGAATAGGGAATTTTGGAAGGGGCGTAGCCCTTGGGAGGTGGGGAGAGGAGAGACTGAGTTCATGTGTGAATATGTTAATTTTAAGATGTCTCCATTCGAAATATCTAGTAGGCAATTAAAGATGCAAGTCTAAAGATTAAGAGAGGTTATATGCAGTCAGTCAACAAGCATTTGTTAAGTGCTTCTATGTTCCAGGCACTCAGCAGATACATAGTGGTTAAAACCATGGCAGCAGATGAGGCTGTCAACAGAGACTGAGAGAGAGTATTCAGATAATAAGAAAGCAAACCAGAGAAGGGTAGATTCACAATCACTGTACAAAGAGAGATGATCTAGGTAGAGAGAGGGTGGTTAATCAGCAATGTCAGTTGAAGTAGATAGATGTAAAAGAATGAAGACAAAGAAATGACTATTAGATTTGGCAATTAAGTGAACATTTGGTAACTTTGGAGAGAAAAATTTGAGTGAAATGATGAGGTCAGAAGCCAAACTACAAAGGGATGAGGAATAAAAAGGGAGGAAATGGAAGAAGTGAGCATAGTCAATTTTTTCAAGGAAAAGTTTGTAGACCTTGTTTTCTTCACTACAGTAAAAGTTCCTTGATAACAGAGACTTTCTATATTTTCTTCCTCATGCCCACCCCCATAGTGTCTGTGAAGTGTCTTGCACATAGAACTTAATCAATAACCATTTACTGGATTTGATTTATTCTATTTCCAGCTGTTGGAATCTAGTAGAACTCCACCCATTAATTTTGTGTAGGAATTTCAGGGTAGCTAGGTGGCAGAGGGAATAGAATTCTGGGTCTGGAGTCCAGAAGAACTGAGTTCAAATTCATCCTCAGACTCTTACTAGCTGTTTGATGCTGGAAAGTTACTTAATGCTGTTTACCTCAGTTTCCTCATCTGTAAAATGAGCTGAAGAGAGGCAGCTAGGTGGCACAGAGAATAAAGTTCCAACCCTCAAGTCAGGAGGACCTGAATTCAAATCCAGTCTCAGACATCTACTAGCTATGTGACCCTGGGCAAGGCATTTAATTCCTAATTGTCTCCCCCTCAAAAAAATTAATAAAATAAAATGAGCTGAAGAAGGAAATGGCAAACCACTCTAGTATCTTTACCAACAAAACCTCAAATGGAGTCATGAAGAGTTGGATACAAGTGGTATGACCAAACAAGAAAAAGAGATTACAGCCTGTACTTAGAAATATGATGACAAAGTAATTCTGAAAAATATTTAACCCTAATTTGGAGGTTAAACTCTTCAAGGCAATAAACCTTACAGACCCAAAGAGTTGAGATACCATTGTCTATGTATATAATATTATGAGAGATCCCAATAATTAGCTGGATAAAAATCATATTCAGATGAATTCATCACTGTAAACAGAAACAGAGCTATTGTTGTGTTTGTCATTCATTGTCGAAGATAACCAATGACTTCATGATGTCTTGACTTGCATGTGAATTGTATTTTAATGAGCCAGAGTTGCACAAAGTCATCAACCTCATTCTTTCTTCCAGAGTCATCAAAGTCTAGTGCAGGACTAACATCAGGACAACTGGTGAAGGTGCAGGATGCAATGGATGACCTTGGCACCTTCAATGTCTGACTAAGCTCTAAGCATTCCACAATGCCTGCTTCACCCTCCTGGAACAATTTTGGAACAAATTGTTCTCATCTTCCCCTTCTGCCAAGGAAAGTATTTGCATGTTTTGGGTATACATACCCCTAACTCACTGATAGGTTTGAGTCCTGTTAGCTACCTTCAACCTGGTTTAGCCTGTCTGTGAAGGTGGTTTAGTGGAAGGCCACTGCTTATGCTACAGTTTCTTGGAGCCACAGAGGAGAGTTAGGTAAATCAAGTGGACACCAAAGGTAGATGAGCAGCCCTAAAAAAGGGTTCATGAAGCCCTCATACCAGAGGTGTGCTAGCCCTCCCTGAACATCAGAGATCATAAGAATAAGACAGTGATAAATATCTCCTTTAACAGAAATGATGGACACAGTCAATTCAATTCAACTCAGCAATCATCTACTTTGAATGCATATTAAGATCTAAGTGTTGGGAATTTTTTTATGAGGGGAAAAAAATCACTAAGAATTAGAAGAAAAGAAGAAGCACCTTGGAGTTGTTCATTTTCAAAATACTGACATCTCACACAATAAAATAAATATTTGTTGAACAAATGAGTGAAAACTACTTATTTTTAAAAGTTAGATTGATCAAACTAAAGGATCCCATAATTCTATAGGTATAGGAAAATCCCAGTGAGGAAACTCACCCTACAAGTGCAAATAGCACCTGCTGGCCAACTTTCATCTTAGATAGTAGCTTAGGACACTGAAAAGTTAAGTTACTTACCCAGAGTCACACAGCTAGAATTAATTTATTTAATCCAGATCTTTCTGACTCCAAGGTCAGCTCACTATCCATTGTTTCATACTCTCTCTCTCTCTTTTTTTTTTTAATTTTAAGCAAAATGCATAAACATTCTACTGGATAATTAATCCGGTGTTCATCAACCAAATACAGTGAACAAAGCTACAATGAATTTTACCAAAACTTCTTATAAATGATCTTAATTCTGTTCTGGAAGAAACCGCCTTCTAAGGAGGCATGAAATAAAATTCAGTTTCCAAATTCACTGTCTTTTGGGGGCATTCATTCAAGAAATTGGGTTAATTATTCAATGTGAGGGGATATGGTTTTATAATGCAAACTACTGCCCAAAAAAATAGCATCAGTTCTCAGATTCATCATCCTTAACCCTTTGAGAAAGACTAAATATATTCCACAGAGAAAAAGCGATATTCTTGGTATATCATTTATCCAATTAGCACCCTCTGAATGTGTCTGTGATATGTAACTCCAGAAAACAAGTACACTACTCTGGAAAACTATGAGCTTAAATATCACGTAACATTTCAATATTTCTTATATTTAAGCATATCAGTTTCTGCATACAAGGAAGGGGATAGCACATCATATATTATAATATAATACTGGTTTTGAAGAACAACAGCTTCCAATTTAAAAAATAAGACACCCTCCAGCTGAAGAAAATTCTCACATTACAATATGTTTAAAAGAATCTATTCCAGTTGTGGTTGGTTGTCTATGAGAAATCTTTTTCACAGAAAAAAAAAAAAAGTACATTCCCATGTGAAAATCTTTCTTGTATGAGAGAGAGAGAAAAACTGCATTGCATTTTATACAAACTAGGTGAATTCAAAATGATGGATCATTTCAAAAATATTCATTATACTATTTACTTACATAAATGTGGTTGTATAAAAAGTAGAAAGAAAAAAAAAGGAATGCATTCACAATTGGTTTAAGTAATTTTCTCTTGGCAAACCACCATCTAAAACAGGGGCGTCATGGCGCCACAGAATTCTGAATTGTGGTAGAGTATCATCAGGACACATGGCATTAATCTTTGTCTCGTTGCAGGAGACACCCTTACTTGCATTAGTGGGCTGCCTCTTAAATGGAGGATGGTGTAATGTAACTCAGGTTTAAATAACACAATAAGTAAGATCTATTCTCTTTAGTCCTACTCACCAAGTTCTCTTCAAATCCTTTCGTTAAAATTGTCCGGTGTTTACATATTTGTTCTGATTACGTTCATTAACATAAAAGAAAAATCAGACTCAACAACAAGAACAACAAATGTTCAAAAGTATGAGAAAGGAAGTACCCTAATGGGTTAATATTTCATAAATAAAGTTTCTGAATTTAATACTCAATATGTCAGGCAATGGAGACTTCAAAAAAAAAAAAGCCAAACATATGTATGTGAATGTAGAATATAATTACTTAACCCATTTTCTAACTTGTCTCTTAACAAACTGACAGTCCCAATATTTTGGAGATCTTACTGTTTAGTATCAGTTTTTTCTCCCCAGTGACAGGGGGAATATTTAGCTGTCTTTAATCTCTTCTAATTAAAAAATGTTTAAAGAAGTCTTAAAGCATTCTTTGTCCAAATATAGACACTTAAAAAAAAAAAAGAACAGACTTTTTCAAGTGCATTTTTTATATTTTCTATTGAACTTAGAAACATTCAAAAACTGTCCCCACTGAACTTAATGTCTATTTAAGGAAACTGGCTATTTATGTGGAAATATGATGAGGGATGATTTAGATAACCCATACTCAAGGCCAAAATAAGGATCATTGGGACTTTTACTGAAGAAGTTAATGGAGGCTAGGCCAAAGGTAAATGACCTTGAAATCCCCAGATGTGGCCTCAAATTGGCTTCAGTGCAAGCATATTATTAATGCAGATGGCTAGTTTATAGCATTAAAAACCTTGGTATCACCCTCTGGAACCAAAGTGGGAATATAAGTATACCCAGAGCCAATATAGGTACATTCATAACTTTTTTAAAAAACTTCATTTTAGAAATCCATACCTCAGTATGGCATGTTAAAATCATTCCTGTGTTCTACAACATTGTGACATTAGTGCTTAAGTAATTATCAAAGGAAGATATTTTAAATTAAACTTACATACACATATACCAAAGCCACTCAATTCAGTTTGTAAATGTTGTTTTCTCTCTCTGTAATATATCTTTTAAAAAGCATTTCAAATATTTTGTTTTGAAGAATCTCGAAGTGTTAAACTTCTGCAGAGAGCTCCTGAAAATAGAAATGATATACTTCTGAAAACACACACATACACATGCAAGGCAAGCAGGCACACACACACACACACACACACACACACACACACACACAACTACTCAGTCAGAAAGGAATTGTTTACTTAGTTTGTAGATTTGAAATCATTGGGGACTATGTTTCAGTATGGGAAATTTTAGTACCCTGTATTGTTAATGCAAAATAAAGAAAAGAACCCTGGGAAGTTGGAAGATTGTGTTTTTGAGATGCATGTTTGGAACTTAAAAAATAAAAGCTAGCATACCTCCTAATGTTAAAACATTAACAAATACTTTTTCATATGAATAAAATCTGTAATCAGTTAGATAAGAGCAATGTGCCTTTTTTGGCATTTAATCAAACAATGAAATCACATACACATTTTCTGACACAAAAGACAAACGATGTAATAATCTGAAGGAGTTTCTCTATCTCCTTGGAACTTTGCATACTTGACTTGCTTTCCATATTTTGTGACTTTAAATGGTGGGAAAATTATATTAAAATGCTTGTAGCAGTTCCTCTAAACTAGCATCCCTTTTTGTTTTATTGTATTTAATATAAAAGCAGCAATTATTTGATTTCAAAGTTATGAAAATATGTACCTTATGAGAAAACAAGCAATTTAAGCTTTAATTGGTGTCATTTTTCACAGAACTGGCAAGATTCTTGCATCCCTGGCATGTTGTTTTCTATAAAACTGCAGAGCTGCCTTCGATGAATGTTTTACGAATGGAGAAGTTGTTATATGAAGGTATATGCATAGATGCCTGGAAATATAAGATTTCTGGTGGGAGTTATTTACAAAAGATGTATTTTATTTGTTATTGTGCATATAACAATCTTTTCTTATTATTTGAAATGTTTCCCTCTTCCCAGGAAGGCTGTTCCTAGTTCATGCTTATGAAAGTATTAGGGTTCCTGTCTAGAGTAGAAAAGAATAGTATGCTTTGATCTGGGAGAAAAGAAGAGTGAGGAAAGAAAAAGGAAATAGAATTTTTAACTGCAGAAAAAAATATTCCCTATGTCATCTACTGGAACACTAATTCTGGTTTTAATCAGGAGGAAAAAACAAAGAATATGCCTACGGTGAAACTTTCTTTATATGACCATAAAAATACATATATTAAACCTCAAACTTTATATTTTCTTAAAGTTTTATGTGTACTAATGTCCTTGACTTACATGCTTCATGCTAGAGATTTAGCATTTTACTTCATTGCGTTTAGTTCTGAAAGCCATCATATTTGTAGATGGACAAAAGACTTACAAATACATCACCTCCAGATTGCTCTATTTTAATGCATATTGTGTAGAGGTAGACTTTCTGGGTACCTGCCTAGAGGATGGAGTGCAGAAGTTAATCATAACCTTCGGAATGAAAAAAAGAGTATTACCATAAGTCTATTCATGCTTGCCTTGTTTCAGGAGATGTTGTTCTGTTTAATCCTGTTCTACAAAATCAGCGTAGGTTTGTCTGGAGTTGGCCAAATGAAAAAATTAGTATAGCTGTTGCTTGCATGGACTCTTACTATTTATGTCCTTTTCCTAAGTGTCATTATTGGCATGGTGTTTTCATTGAACATGCACACCCCGTACTTTAAATGTAACCACAGAAAACGATCTGGTGAAGGATGCCATTTTCTATCCAAATCAAAAGGAAATGTTTTAAAAGGGTAATTCAGGTTAGCACAAAGGTTTCTAATCTGCTCAATCCATATAGAAATGTTATTCTTCGACTTGATAATAAGCTATTACATTAAATATTTACAAAAATGCAGCACAAAATTCTAAGTTGGGGTCCATATTACAAAGTTCATAACTAGATATTTGGTTCCTTTCTCATGAAGGTACTCCAGTGACAAATAAAGGCCTAATGTGATGACTCTGAAATTCTCAAATAGATTTATGATCTCATTAATGTGGATATTTCATCATGTGATGAAGATCACAAATGATCTCTTCAGAGAAAAAAGTTATACAAGGAGAACAATTTGTACAATAGCAACAACCTTGTAAAAAACATAACATTGAAAGACTAAGAATTTTGATCAGCATAATACCAGATGACTGATTATCAAGGATATATTTGGATATGGCCAATGAAAGAATTTATTTTGATTGCACATGCATATGTCTTAAAAGTTTTTGTTTTTCTTTTCCAATGAAGGAAAAAATAGATTTTTGTTAAGAGAAAAATTAATTTAAACAATCTGTCATCATCCTTAATTTAGAGGTTCATGAACTTTTAAAAAAATACTTGATAATAGAATTTCATTATAATTGATTGGTAATCTTGTCTACCTTATTTCATGCATTTTACAGTGTTACTCTGAGGAGGCATTCATTGGTTTTGCCAGAATGTCAAAGGGGTCTATGGCAAAAAAAGAAAAAAAAACCCTGAATTATGCTCACTCAACCTGTGTGAGTTTTGTCCATGATCTCCTCTAGGTTTGCTATAGATGGAGTACCTTACTTGCTTTGTTTTTGACATCATAAGTGATTCAGGAAAGCATATGAGGTATTCACTGTTGATCCTAAAGTGAACTTTGGTGATAAGAGAAAAGGCATAAAAGAAATTTATTATGTAAGATACAAGTAGTACAGGTAAATGGGTTCTAACTGGCCACTAGATTTATCAGTCCACCTTTACTTAATATCTGATAGTCCCAAACTCTTTGAGATCTTATAGAGATCACAACCATTATAGACCATAATCCAACACTGTCATTTCAAAGATGAGGAAACTGATGTCCACAGATGTCATGACTTGCTCTCTTTCTTGGCAGGACTGTGTTCAAACAAGACAGTTGAATTTAAGGAAGGGGACTTGGAAGAGGGAAGATAATCCTTTTCCACTTTAAATTAAGGTGGGGAGAAGACAAAGTAATAGAGATTCAATGTGTAAAGAACTTCGGTATTTATTCTAATAAAAATATTGCTACCAATACTACCAAAAGTAATAATGCGCCTTGCTGAGAAACTGTCAGAAGCACCAGGCAGACATACTTCACCATATTGCCAAACTTCCCTCTAAGGCACAAGGATGGTGGGTTTAACCCCAAATGGAAGATGCTAAATAGCCTTAATTAAAATACACCTTTTTAATCCCACACTGAGCACTTAGTCTCTTTAATTTTGTGTCCTCTTGTCTACTTTATTCAAATATAACTATAGACCAGAGCAGGAAGTAAAACATTTCTGTAGCGTTATGACTATTATCTTTGTGGTGGGGAGGGACTGGGGAATAGTGAGGGGGACCTATAGTTTCTTTGGTATAGGGAACCTTCAGTGAAGAAACTCCTGTGAATGTAGATTGGTACCTGCTTTATAATTTATAGTCTTAGAGAGTTTCTGGGAACACTGAAAGGTTAAACTTACCTTGAGTCACATAGCTAGAATGCAGAGGAGGAGGAATTTAAATCCTGGTCATTGTACCCTGAGGCCCACTCTCTATCCACTACTCCCCAAAGCCTATTAAAACCAATCCACAAATCTGCCAACAATGGGGGGTGGAGAGGGATTTTCCAGTGTCATTACCTTTACACTTTGGTTTCTGAGCTTTAACAGTTAGAACTGTGGTAGGACACCACTCCTAAATGCTGATAAGTAGCACATTCTTATGAATTCAGTTTCATGCAAAATAATCTGCTGGAAGAACAGACAAATTAATGACACTTTCTTGACTAAAGTTGCATTCCAGTCATCCTCTACTGGACTCTTCAGGTTTCTAATAGTTTACTTTTCAGAATTCTTGCCCTAGCTAGCACTGCCCTATACCGCAGCTGACCTACCATTTCTGTACTGTGGAAGTTCCACTGTCCAGTTTCTCCTCTCCCCTCCCCAGTCTGCTGGAGAAACTTATGGAATCACTGCTTGAAAAAGTCATGTAATCAAAGTTATTTCACCAACTATATTTTCTTTACTTCTCAAGCACCCAGTTGCCCCTCCAAACACCAAGACAAATTAAATTGATTCATTGAGAAGAATAAATCTATTATCATATGGAAGTTTGACCAAGGAGAGGAGCTAGATGAGATAATCATGGCATAAGGTTGAAGGGTCAACTACAAACTTGTTAGGATTGGAGAGATCCAAGCATATTTGTAGGCAGATATGAAGGAACCAGAAGAGAGGGAGATATTAAGATACTTAAGAAAGGGTATGATTATAGGAGCAAGGTCCTCAAGGAGACAGCAAGCATGGGATCAAGTATGCATGCAGAAGGATTAATTGTAGAAGGAGCTGTGATGACACTCCCTGAGATATAAGAAACACAGGAGGCCCAATAGGTGGGTAAAGGACTTGAGAAATATTGAGAAGTAAAGGAGGGGAGCTGAATTGAAGAATATTCCTAAGGAATCAAAGTAATTCTTACTCCCAGAAGAGGATTTTCCTATTCCTCCAAGTTGCTCCTCCTAAAAGATATGGGAAATGTGGAATTACATGTATGTATATATATATATATATGATCATCTGCCCATTCCACCAGAGGAATTCTTCACATGCTTGAATAGACACGCCCCTAACTCACCAATGGGTTTGAGATCCCTTGGTTACCCTCAACCTGGTCTGGACCATCTACCTAATTGGTTTACTCCTGTGTGGCTGCTGGGCATGCTACAGTTTTTTGGAGCCACAGGTGAGAGTTAGGTGGAACAAGTGGATACCAAAGATGGAAAGAGCCCGGAAAATGGCTCGGCAGGCATCACACCAAAGGCATTGGTCCCCCATGAACACATCCCACACCCCTTGTCAAATGTATACTTGTCAAAAAGACTATTTTAAGGAGAAATTGCATGGCACAGGTGATCACATGGTGGCCATAAGAAGCAATACAAAGATACTCTCAAGGTCTCTCTCAAGAACTTTGGATTTGACTGTGCAACATGGGAGACACTGGCACAGGACCACTCAGCATGGTGTGACCACATCAGAAAGGGTGCTGTGCTCTTTGAGCAAAGCAGAATTGAGACCACACAAAGTAAATGCAGGATATGCAGATTTGGAATATCCACTCCAAATTCACATGAACTATCTGTGCCCAACCTGTAGTAGAGCATTCCAAGTCATATTGGTCTGATCAGCCACAGACAGACACACTAAAATTTCACTTTATCATGGTGATATCATTTTGGTCCTCTTCGAAGATGAAGGACAGCAACCAACCAATATGTGTGTGTGTGTGTGTGTGTGTGTGTGTGTGTGTGTGTGTGTGTGTGTGTATAGACACACATATATATATATTCACATATATCTATATACATATAAATGTATATACATACACTTATACACATGCATATATATACATACATATATATTAATATTGCTGTGCTCTAAGAAAAAAACAAATGAATTTAAAGAAACATGGGAACTCCTGTGTGAACTAGCATAGCCCAAAGTAAACAGAATAAAAAAAAAACAATATACACAATGATGATACCAATGCAAGCAAGAATGCTGAAACAAATCCAAATTCTGTGTAATTGCACTGATCAGTCTTGGCCCCAGAGAAATCTTTTATGTTCCCTGGAGAAGTGAAGGGCTACATATCCAGTGTCAGACATGGCAGCTAGGTCAATTAGTTTTGACTAACTGTTTTTCTCTTGTTACCAAGGAAGGCTGGGAGAGTGAGACACTATCCTTAGAATAAGTAATTGCGTTCAAATTTGCTTTCAAATCCCATTTCAGATATCAACTAGTTGTATGACTTTGGATAACTTATTTTACCTCTCTGGGCTGCAATTTCCTCATCTGTAAAACAAGGGGAATAGACTCAGTCAACGCTAAGGTCATCCCATAGCTAAATATATCATGTGATCCCATGATAGCTTCATAAGGCATTGGAGACATGGGACAGGAAATTACTGAGTTACACTGAAGTCTTCCTCAAGATAGAACATGCTTTTTCCTTCACATACACACCTCCTTAGCTCTTCTGCCTTTCTGTTAAGTAAAAGACCAGAGTGCCTAACTAAAACACAGAGCTTTCAACTATACACTGGCCCCTCTCTGCCAATCTTAACCAGAGTTCTTACCTTGATAGAACTCCATGAGCCATAGGATATACTGAGATATGGTCCTAATGACTGGTTGTGGGTACAAGTGACATTATGATAGCCCTAGAAAAGGGTGTCATGACGCCATCTCTATATGTGGTCAGTGAACACTAGCAAGGTCTCTACCTCTTCTACCTTCTACCTTGTGCCTCATCTTCAACAAGATCTGCAAGCTCAGGCCAATTAATAGGTGATGATTCCAGGTGGAAACAGGCTCAGGACTTGGAAGAAACTCACTAGTAACCACAAGGAAATAATGATGATAGCCAAGTTAACGAATGATGTCTAGAGGGTTGAGGCAGCAGGATGTCCTTAACAAAATGTTAAAAGACATGAAGGAGAAGAGTCAGTTAAGACAAGCTCAAAAGTAGGACTCTATTATATACACCACTTGTTCTGCTCAGCCCTCTGAGAAAAACAGAACTAAACACCATCACTACCAAACATTCCACTCAATGAACTATATCTATATTGCTATAGATGACTTGGGAATTTTTACAAATATGTATTTTAATGCCAAAGAATTCCTATTCTCTAGAGTTATTGGATTTAGAACCATTCAAAAAATGGATACATATACCTTAAATACCTAATTCAGGGGGACTTAAACTTTGGAGAGAGGAAAGGACCCCTATGGAAGTCTGTCAAAACCTGTGGACTTTCTATGAAAAATAGATAGATAGATAGATAGATAGATAGATAGATAGATAGATAGATAGATAGATATGGAAAATAAAACGTAAAATATTACTATGGAAACTGTCCATACTGTCCAAAGTATTGGAGTATAGATAAAAAAAAAATTAAGCCAAATTCACCTCAGTGGACTGTAGTACACAACTTGAAACCCTTGCCCAGGGCACCCAGATGCTTTGTCTCAGCTCTGTCTTCAGGACACAAACCTTTCATTCTTGTCTTTGAACACTAAGACTTGGTCTTTGTGAAGTTCTTGGGGCTGACAAGAGACTTTTAAAGATTTTCTCTCAGAAATAGTCAATGTTCTCATGTACATACACACACACACACACACACACACACACACACACACAGCCAATGATTTTCCACCAGCAAAAAAACAAAAAACAAAAAACTTGGTTTGCACAAGTTGAGGACTTAGTGAGAATTACTCACAGAAACTCCCTTTAAAGAAGGCACCCAGGCTATGCATCTCTTCTTCTCCAACACAGTTGTACTCCCCAGACTTGCCCGTCATGTTCCTGAACCTTGGAACTTCCTCCTACTCCCTTTTCAGCTTCTTTTTGTTTACATGTCCTCCCCTAGGTGTAAGCCCCTCAAGAGAAAGACTGTCTTTTTCATATTTGTGTTACCAGCACATAGCACAGTTCCTGGCACATAGCAGGCATCTAATTTATTGACAATGCATACAAGAGACATTAAAAAACAAGATCCAGAAAAAGTTCAGTGATTCAAAGAATCAAGAAATAGGAAGGGAATGTCATCTTGGTGATAAGTGAATTACTTAAAAATACTTAAAAACAACAACAGTCTTGGATTTGGAAATAAACTCCTTTTTGGAAAGAAGGGTTTTCTTTTCTTATGCGAGTATCAGTTATGGTGAGGGTGTCTCTTGGCTTCCTTCAAGTCCCTGCTAAAATGGCACTTTCTATACAAAAATCATTTCTTTGTTTCCCTTAACGCCATTGCTTTGCCTTTGCATTCATCACCTCTAAGGGATCTTGTCTCTATCTTGCTTGTATGTAATTTGTCTGTCTCCATGTTGTCTCCACCATTGGAATCTGAGTTCCTTAAAGCACAGACTGTCTTTTCTTTGGTATCCTTAGCCTTTAGCATAGTAGTCACTAAATAAATGCTCATTTACTGTCTAAAAATCAAAACAGTTTAAAAAAAATGTTCCTTGAGAGTGGAACCAAGTCCATAGACTTGGAACTGAAAGAGGTCTTAGAGATTACCAAATCCATTTCCCCTCCTCATTTTACAGATGAGGAAAAAGCTGCACAGAGAGGTTAGGTGAGCTATCCAAGGTCACACAAAGTTTGGACACTGCCCCAGATTCTCAGACATCAATGCTAACATACTAGCATTGTCATTTGCTGTCTGTTATCTTGAAACTAACAAAATAGAGAAACGTGGCTACCTGACAAACTGCAAAGAAAAAAATCCAGATAAAATTCAATTTCTTAAAATTTTTTTAAGGCACTCCCTTGTTATAAACTCTATCCCAATACGCAACTATCAAAATGACTCAAAATCTTTCCCAGTGGTTGGTTCAAAATATGCATAGTGATCAAAATAGCCCCCTCCAAAGATGATGTGTCTCTCACATGATGGATAAACACACTGAGTGTATGTATACATATACTGTGTACAGAAACTAAATGGCTCTGTTCATTTTTGCATTGAGTTGGCAAATATGACTGCGTTGCATGGGACTTCTGCAAATGTGCCTCGCTATATTGTATACATACATATAAACATAGGGATCTGAATGTTCCTATGTACACATGCATACATATTTTAATTAGCTTTTTAAAAAGCAGTTCAGAAATGCATATGCATACACATACTCACACATATTCTGAAATGCCATCATTCAATGTAATTCACGGTGTGTATTGAAATGTATCAAAGCAGAAACACATTCCAAAAAGAAATACTCACTGGTGCAATTAAATCATAAAGGAGTTTAATTTATTCGCTTAGTAGCTAAATGTTTATTCCGATATTTTGGTCAAAATGTTCTTTAATGAGAGTGTACCTGGAATGAATTAAATTAAGTTATAATTCTGTTATTATTTAAGCTCGTAAGTTAAAGTGTTTCTTCAGGGAGCATACATATATGCTCTGGTGCATTTCAATGAACACTGATCTTTAAAATGTCTTTTACAACTATTTGCAACTTGAAATCTAAAAATACTGAGGGCATGATGATTTATGAAACTGAATGAGTAGCTACTACTACCACTTCACGACCACCATTACTACCACCCTAAACAACAACAATTATAATAATAATTATAACTAGCGTTAATGTCACATTTTAACTTTAACGTATGACCTTATTTGATCCTTCTGACAACCATGTGCGGTCAAGTATTGCAAGTATCATTGTACCCTTTTTATAGATGAAAGAAAGCAAGGCTCAAAAAAGTTAAAGGATTTGCTCATGGTCCCATTATCAGTAAGCCTCAGGGCTGAATTTAACCTGTCTCTGTCTCTCTGTCTCTGTCTCTGTCTCTCTTCTGTCTGTCTCTGTCTGTCTCTGTCTGTCTCTGTCTCTCTGTCTCTCTCTCTCTCTCTCTGTCTCTCTCTCTCTCTCTCTCTCTCTCTCTCTCCCACCATTTTTTTTTTTGGACACAATCAGGGTTAAGTGACTTGCCCAGGGTCACACAGCTAATAAATATCTGGTTCTGGATTGGAACCCAGGTCCTCCAGATTTCAGGACCACCCATATACTCTACCCATCTCTCTCTTGCCTCCAAATCTAACATGATTCCCAATAATTTATACTACATATCCCCTGATGCAGAACTGGGGGGCTTACTTGTTACATCTTGGTACTTTAGGTGACACCTTTACATTTAGGCATCTATCTCAATCCACTTTTCAAATCCTGCTTGATTTTTACCTCTGCTTAAGGCTGAATGTTGATGAGCTGTAGCCTGTGAAACCAAAAGAAATCAGAAAGTGATTTACTAAGATAAGGTCCTTTCCATTTCTAAATCTATGACCTAGTCACCTACCTGACCTCACCAGGTGATCAAGACACAAATCACATTAAAATGCTCCCACGAGTGTTTCATGGACTTGGTGATTCAGTGGCAAACTTACTCCATAAATCTAGCTCTTAGAGTGAGTTGGGAACTTTAGGAGACATTTCAACTTTTTTTTTTTAAACCACTAAGGGATCATTTGAGTCTCTGCCATGTAGACTGAAAATAACAATGAAGACAAAGGGTGGGAGGAAGAGAGGGAGGTAAAGGAGGAAGAGGAAGAAGGAAAAGAAGGAGGAGGAGGAGAGGAAGGAAAAGAAGAGTCGAACAGCATATTGCCACTGACATGTCAAATGATTCTTAAAAGGAAATGGGCAAAATTATACTTGAATTCTAAAAAGTCACTTTTTAGTCTGACAAAAAAAATTCAGTTAGCAAACCAATTATGTGAAACTGTAATGATCCTTATTGAAAAATGGTATCTGCTGTAACTATCATTAATGAATTCAATGGGAGTTGAGAGAAAGTATATATTTAGGACTTGTACACAGCAATGTATATGACAGCCTATGCTGTAGTAAGAAACTCATAAGGGAGTGTATACATTTTAAGGAACATCCTTACTGACAACCCTCAAACACTCCCATGTTAATAGTAGTTGGAGAGCTATCTCTGGGGAAGACTATACCAACACCTTGCTGGCACTTGAAGTAGAATATTTGAATGCCACATGGACCAATTAAAGGCAACAAAGGAGAGAGAGATGGAAAGGAATCTGGAAAATGAAAACAAGTCAGAAGTTCCAGATTCCCTCAACCAGTAATTGAAAGGAAAAGTCAAAAAATCATTAAAGCAGTACAAGGAGTTAAAGTGGGAATACAAAAGTGGGAGTAGACAGGGAATAAACAATTCATCATCAATCAAAAAATCTTTCCTACAGAGGTTTGAAAAGTAAAGACATTGGAGGTAAGACAGACCTAGCACATCTGCTCTCCTCTCACGAAGCCTCCCAACTAGGAGGATGTAGAAAATTTCCAGTCATTGATATAGGCACAGAGAGTTCAATACAAAGCATAAGATGGATCAAATCTGAAAGAAAAAAAAAACTTATTTATCCTTAATAAGTTGAATGATAGAATAGTTATGCCAAGGGAGGCTAGCTTCTGACAAAAATTGAAAAGCAGCAGGGACCAATAATACTTGTAATTATTATCTCAACTGCTTCTTTTGTCAGACTGATTCCACCTTTTCATTCTTTTCATAAAGCATCACATATGTATTGACAAAAGATGCTTCTCAGTAAAGGTCAAGAGTGCGTTTATGTGCTTTATTCAAAGCATCCTTAGCTCAAATCATGAAAAAAATAAATAAATACAATACTTCACAAGGATGTCGATGTATTGGAAGGGGAAAAGAGGCATGCCAAAAAGTAAAATGCCACCAGTTCAGTAATACTTGAACAGTCTGCCCTAAATCAATGTAACATTTCTATTACTTGTGTTGATTATTACAAAGCCTTTAACTCAGTTCCACACTCATGCCATATTCATGTGCTACAAATACATAAAATAGTTCCTAGTATAATACTTTATATCCACAAAGAAAACAATTCTCTATTAAAAACATTCTATGATCACAATGTTAAGAATGACTGACATATAATATGGCATCTTTCAGGGAAATAGTCAAAAGCCTGTTATTGTGCTTTCTACAATTAAACCTATTTGCATTTCCACTAAGTAGAACTAAGCATGACATTCAAACCAAAGAAAGAGCTGAACCAAAATATCTTTTTTAATCACATGATGTATATGGATGATATCAAGCTATATAACTCCCTGAAAAAACACATAAAAGAGTTCCTTCATCTCTTGTAATCTTTCTCCAGTGATATCAAAATATCATTTGGATTCAATATGTTCAAAATTTTTAACATATGCCAAGTAAAACTCAAGACTGAGAACTTCAAACAGGAATCTAGTGGTCACACTGAACTGATGATGAAGCCAACGCTTACAAAACCTTTGTCTTCTCAAGGTAGGACATATAGAGCATCAAGACATCTTAGAGATGGCGAAGTCTGAATACATTATGAAAATTACCAGCATCTTGGAATAAAAGTTAAATGGGAAGAATAAGTTTAAAGCAATTAACACCTATACCTGTTGCTGTATTATTTCGGAACTGTAAAATGGTACCTAACAAGTCTGGGAAGTATCCAGATTAATCATCAGGTAGCATGCATAGAAAAATTAACATTATAAAAGGAAGAAGAAAATTAATAGATGTTTTAAGAGTACATGATACTCAGATCAAAAAGTCTATAGTACTTTTGGAACAAACAGATATGACTTCACTGCTCACGAATAAATTCATCTCTAGATTTTTCAACTGAAACTGAAAGTGGTTAACTTTTGCACAAAGCTTATGAGCTAGCAAGATCCAAGAGGGGAATTCAAAAGCACTACAGGGGTGACACCACATGAACTCAGCCAATAGTATGTCAATAAAGAATCATCTAAGGGTTGCACCATGTGGGTTATTTGTGGAAACAGAGAGGTTTATGATGGCAATTAGGATGAGGTCATTGCCACCATAAATTACAGAAGGGTTATCCTTAAGGACCCTGGACTTAATTATCAATGTAGATTATTCAAGGAAGCAATATAAACTGATCAATATCAATGCCAATTGTAAAATTTTAGTAGCTACCAAATACCCTTTCAGTACATCATTGGTGGCTAGACTTACACATCTGACGCTCACTGTTCTGTTTTATGGATCGATAGATGTCAGATCCTCAAATTACAAATATCTCTCAACATATTCTAAAAATCTCAACAAATAAACTGCACTATAGCTGGATCGTTATCCTGAACCAAACTCCTATTCACGTTAATCCAGATATAACATTGATCCATAAAAATTTAAGATTTTTTTATAGATATGTTTACAACCTTCAAGTTACATAAAATGAAACATTTCCAAAATATGGATCCCTCGCAGATAAGATCAAAATCATTTGGAAACAGAATTTAGATTATATGATCCCTATTGTCCTGTCTGCTCTTAGAATTGTACCAGGAATACTATCACTGAGACTTCAGAAAACGAATATACACCTTAATACATTTTGTTCAGCTTTTTCTTGCTACCGTTTAGTCTTGTCTGACTCTTCTTGACTCCATTTGAGGTTTTCTTGACGGAGACTAGAACAGTTTGCCATTTCCTTCTCTAGCTCATTTTGCAGTTGAGGAAAAGGAGGCAAAAAGGGGTAAGTGACTTGCCCAGGGTCACACAGCTAGTAAATGTCTGAGGTCTTCCTGACTTCAAGCCCAGTGCTCCATCTACTGTGCCACATAGCTACCCCATTCAACTATAGAAAGCATTTCTTTACATGTATATAAAGAATATATATATATATATATGTGCGTGTGTGTGTGTATGTATGTATACATACGTGTGTGTGTGCAACAATCCATAGCAAATTAAACACAATCAAATAATAGCAGGAGTAGCATATGCAAGGACTATTTCTATTTGAACTCCAAAAATGATGAGAATGAGATGATGATTGTGGTAATAATGATAATTGACATTCATATGGAACTCTAACACATATATAATTTGTATGCGCATTGTCTAAAAAATAGTTGATTTTAAAGCAAATGACAGGGGCTCAGGTCTCAGGACACATACTGACTTTATGACCATCAGCAAGTCGTCTAACTTCCCCAAGCCTCAGTTTCTTCAACTGTAACATGGGAGTAACTGTACATGGGATACCTTACTCAAAAATAGGTAAGAGTTGTGCAAAATATTCTTTGTCAAACTTAAATCACACTATAATGTAAGTGTATTTTTATTATATTAGTGTGTAAGTAGTCATAAGGCTATTTCTATGGGACACAAAATCAATACATTTATTTCTTTGAGGAGAGAATTGGTTATTACTATATTGTAAATCACCAGTTTCTGAAATCTAGGGAGTTGCTACAACCAATCAATGTTAGCTTGTTTTGGGGAACACTTAATCATTCACTTCTAAAATAGACGGATGCTTCTTTTTAATTAAAAAAGAAAAAAATTAGGTTTTTAGACTTTCTTATAAAACCCCAAAACACTGGACTTAGTGTCATAGGACCTACTTTTGACACTGACACTCACCAACCATATATCCTTGGACAAGCCTTTCTAGTAATGTAAAATGGTTAGACTAGAATGAACTATAAGGTCTCTTCCAACTTTAAAATTCTTTGTCTCTGAGATTCCCAGAGATCCTTTATAACATCAAGATCTAAAAGCTAGGAAAAACTGGGATAGATAAAATAATAAGTTGGTTACCTCACTTTTTACCATCTCCACTTTTCTGGTATGTTGTAGACCCAGTGTTTGTATATTGTTATTGCGGGGTGCCAAATGATATCCTGAATGCCTGAGTTTTCCTCATTGACTAATTGTTTCCAAGGCAGGATTTAGGTCTGAAACCACCCAAAATATGTAAAAATCACCTTGCAATGAATGATCTGGCATGTTTTTATCATTACTTTTGTGAAAGTATGTGTATAAAAACAAGTGAGACTGGTAGATGTGTCCATGAATACCATGCTGAAAGGTCAGGACATAATAGCTATTATATGCTCATCGCATATGATATACTCTGCAGGATTTAATAAAATGGTTTGCCTAGTCCTATTCTGCAGCTTTAGATGCCACAACACAAAGCAGCTGAGTTTCTTAGGCTGGTTGCAGCACAGAGTCAGGGATATGACTGAGTCTAGCTCTGGAGCTGATTTTCCTCCAGCACAGGCATTGGGACCGCCATGGCAAGGCCTGGGGACCATTCAGTCCTGTTGGTGCTTACTATTGTGTGGATATCAAAATGCTTTCCCAGTTAGCTGCAGGTTGCTCTAAACTTACAAACACAGCATCTTAAACAATCTTTTTTAATTAAAAATCAATAAAAGCTCTCAACTTAAAAGTTAAACATGGCCTAAACTGTGGGTAAGCTACTGAATCCAGAGATAAAGGCAGTTAGCTTAGCTCTAACCACCTGAGAAGTATGATAATCATCCTGAAATGCATGGCCTGGAGTGTTTTTATTGCAATTATAAAATGAGCCCTCTATACCATGGTAAGAGAAGCATTTAGGTGTGCACATTAACTAATGGTCTGACATCACTGACAGGAAATGAGGAATTAAAAATTAATTAAATGATCTCCCCCTTTCCAAATCCAGATCATAATGTCTTTTCTAATAGATTTTCAAGTATATATAAACATATACATGTGTATATTATATATACACATATACATGTGTATACACATGTACATACACAACACATATATATGAACATATGTACATATATATGCATGTGCCCTGTTCATAATTTCAAGACTAGATTATAATCATAGACTCTTAAGGATGACATGGACCTTGAATAATTATCTATTCCAACTCCTTGGTTTCTATAGACAAAAGACAAAGGTATTTAAGGAAACTAATTAAAATGTATACTGTAAACAATATGACACGTGGGGGTGTAATAACATTGTTGATGGTTGGGTACTAATACTTGGTTTTCTTTTCTGCCTTAATTCTACCTTAATTCACCCTTCTAACCCTAGGGATTGACTCACCATCACCCCCTGTTGGTGTTCATTGCCACAGTTCTCATCTTGGGTTCTTGTCAGGGTATGCTGCCTAAGGAAGAATAGGTTTACAATTCCTATTCTATACCGTTGACATAGAAATAAGCTCCCAGGAATCCTTCAGGCTTTCTAAGGTTTTTAGCATTAGTAACTTCAAGAAAACCCACAAGGGGTTTCAAATATCAAAGGACAAAAGTTACCCATCTGCAGGTGTCTTAAAACTGAATCCAATCTCTCATGTCAAAGTGGAGAACCCAGGCCTTCATCTTGCTGAGCTACCTGATATTGAGTTATTAATTCCCCCCATCATTTTTGTAGTTGTTCATCTATGAGTCAGTTGGTCCCAATTCGATATGAATTGGATACTAATCCAAGCTTCCAGACTTCTCTTCTGAGATAGATATGATTTGGCAAGGGCTTTTGTATTTTTGACTAGCTATCCAAATTTCCTAGCAGTTGGCTTGTCTATGGGTGCTCCAGGGACTCTCAAGTCCACAGCAATTGGTTTGCCCTTGAGGGTTTCCTGGTCTCCCAGAGCAGCCATTGGATCATATTCAAGATGATCTCTCTAGACACCTAAATTCCACAAAACCCAGAGACTTCAGTGAATCAATTCATTGTATGCTTTCCTCTTCTCTCCAGTAATTTGCTCCTTATCCCACTGAAGATCTTGTCTTGCCAAACCTTCTACCAACTGCTGCCTTTGCTATTACATACTTCTGAAGGAAGATGGAAAATTATGAAACCATGCTGAGTACACTATAAATTTGTCATCTAAACCTATAACAAGGAAATATTTTCACACATTCCCAATTAACCCATTCTCCTACTTACCATGATGACTTTTCCAAGTCTCTTCATTATCCTTCAAACTCCGCATGGTTCCCCCTCAGTTCTATGAAGCTAAGAATCTTGCCTCATGTTTCACTTTAAAAAGTAAGGCCATTCTTTAAGAACCAATTCTTCTCTCCATCTCCTCATCTAACATCCCTTAGATGCTCTTTGTCACCTTTTCCTCTTCTTCCTGACTCCCCCAAAAAGCGGCTTTTCTCTTTGCCAAGGCAAACCCCTTTACCTTTACAAATGATCCCACTCCATCCTGTTTTCTTCATTATAATGAGGTCTCTATTACCTCCTCTTTCGCTTATCTTCAGCCTCTCTCTGTATCCTGGCTCTTTCCCTATAGTTTACAAATATCCCCATTCTTAAAGAATCCATAGTTAATGGTTTAATTCATCCCTGATTACTATCATCCTAAATTACTTCTCCCCTTTTCTGGCTAAACTTCTTGAGGTTCCCTCTGTAACAGATTTTTCTACTTTCTTTCCCCTCACTCTCTTCTTAACCCTTTGCAGTTCAGTTTCTGACCTGGTCATTCAAGAAAAACTACTACCTCCAAAGTTACTAATGATCTTTTAACTGCCAAATTCAAAGACCTTCCCCCACTTCCAATTCCAATCCCACTTGACTTCTCTGCAGTCCTTGATGCTAATGATCACCATCTTCTTGATTCTCTCCTCTCCAAGTTGTCATGTCAATGGTCCCTCCTACCTGCTAAATGGTTATTTCTCAGTGTCTTTTGGTGGATCTTCATTCAAGTCATACAATTTAACGGTGGGTGTCCCCAGAGCTCTGTCTTGGTCACTTTTCTCTTCTTTCATTATACTACTTCAACCGGTAATTTCCTCATCACTGATAGATTTAACAACCATCTCCATGCAGATGATCTTAGATTATTTATCCAGTCCTGTCTCCTAATGGCTGGCCTTACATCTCCAAATGCCTACTGGACATCTGAAAGATGATAAGAGATATCTGAAGATATCTCATAAACATCTTAAATTCAGTTGTTGATTCTATTTTTTGTACATATAACAAAAGGAATGATCAAGTAGTTTTCTAAAGGATACAATGTAAGTAAAAGGTAAAGGATTTAATTAGGACCTGTAGTCATCAGGTTTCTTATTTGCCTAAATATAAACAGGCCTACAGTTTTGACAGAAAACAAATCATAGGTAATCAATTGCAGTAGCTCATTAAATGACATAATCCTCTATTTTCCATTTATCCTCCAATTGTGACATTTTGACATACCTCTTCATAGGCTATCTCCTCATGCCTTGAATGCATTTGATCCTCACCCCCGGCCTCTTATACTCCTTAACTTCATTCAAGTGATATACTCTAGTACCACTTGTGATAGGGCCTTGCCTAAATCCCCCATCCCTAATTGTTAATGCTTTTCAATTGTTTTCCATTCATATTGTATATTTTCATATTTATTTATCAGTATATATGTTTTATTATTATGTCTTGATAGCCTGAGCAATAACATAATTCCTGGCCTATAATAGTTGCTTAAATTAATGTATTTTGAATCTCCTTTCCCTATATTAGAGAGCATTATTTTGATGTAATCTTGGAAAATAGTTCAAGTAGATAATATATAAAGGCTGCTGTGAATCCAGAAACCGCAGGAAAGCCTGTAAAACCTACCAGTGGAACACAATATAGCATGATTATTAAAGGTTGGTTATCTAAAGTCAAGACTAGGAGGATATGCCTGAAAAGACTTGAGGGAAAGATAAGAGCATTTATTCTCCTGCATTCCCTTATGCATACCGCAGATCAGTTTGAAGAGAAAGGTTTCAGATCACTTTCCCACCTATCCACCCACTCACCCCTGTATCCTCCCACCTCTCAAATCAGTTTGCCCATCATTACTACACACATGTTCCCGGTTACCATAATAGACCACATATGTAACTTTAACTGCATCATTTCAGAACTCCATTTACAGATTCTACATTTTATTTGATTCATAGTTTTACATTTTTTTCCAAAGGAGACTGGCTGTTAATCCCTGTCCTCTGCAGGAAATTCATACACTGGTTGGCAAAATGTGCGAAGAAAAACTACTTTGTGTTCCAGTTGCCATGTTAGCTGCTGTACACATGCATATACATTTCATCTCCAAAGTCATTCTTCATTAGTTCATTTTGGAATTTTTATGGCAGTATTTTTGCATCGTCTTAGGAAAGTTAAGGATAGGGATCTGAAGAATTATTCTTTTATGCTAGAGTGGAGAGCTTTGGTGGATGAGAACATATAAGCTCACACCCAGAGAGGGAACTCTAAGCTTCTATAGCCCTGAGCTGAAAGACATGGAATTGAAATGGTCACAAAGGAGCTAAAATCAGCATGGAAGAAGCATAATAAAAGGTTGGATTTGCTTTTCCTATATTATTTATGAAATTTGGTTATGTCCTAGACTAAGAGAGAAGAAAGCTGTGAATGATGTCAATGAGGGGAACAGAGTGTAAGGGGAGGAAAAGCCCAACCATAAAGAAAGAAACATTCGCTTTGTTAGCCGGTACTTCATATCAAAGTTAAATGCTGGTGGGTTTATTAGAGAAAAATAGAGAGTAACTGACCACAATCAGAACTTCCTATGACTGTCAAAACTGCAGCTCCATTTGGTAATTGGAAAGAGAAAAATAAAGGGGCTTGGGGGTTTTATGGGCTTTTGTTGTGTTTTTTTGTTTCGATTTTGTTTTTCTTTCAAGACTATGCACTTGAAACACAAGAACTTCCAGGCTCTGACTTTGTCCAATAAAACACAAGTAATCTCTATTTTGTATTTGACTTAAAAAAATCCATTTCCTGTTTAAAAAAGCTTTACCACTTTCTGAATTCTGTGTGTTTTATGTTCTGACATCCAAGGAAATTCATATAAAATTTGGGAGGAATGTGGAAAGTAATTATGAAAGATGGTTATTTTAGACCTTCCAAGATGAAGGAAATCTTTTCACAGGTAAATCTTTTAGAAACAGGTTGAACAACACAATGGGATCAATGTTTTTCATATGCAAATAATGTTTTTCCAGAGAAAGCAAAAAAAAAAAAATTGTGGGGAGAGACAAGGGAACTTTATTAGCAAGGAAATATTGCTTAAGTGTTCAAATACAATGAATGATATGATTGTCTATTAACTCTTTTATCTTTCTCTTACTTTCTCATCTAATTTCACATTTGGATATTACTGGACAATATGACATTTTGTATTTATAAGCAAGAATTTGTAAAGTTCTAATCTCAAGCACACTTCATCATTTATAAAATTCAAGACAATGTAATTTATTACATTTCTGCTTTCTCATGAAATAGTATCACTGGTACGTGAAACTCAGGAAAGGAGGAACTGAAACGTTCACCTCCTAGTGAAACACCAATCTTGTAGGAAAATATAAAATGGTATGATTTTCAGAACTTTTCAAGGTATAGTGATAAATTTCATTTAAAATTCAAGTTACACATATATTAGTCTAAACATAAAGAAAGAGACCTTATGTGACAAATAAAACTGGAGTTTACACTGTGTCTTTTTGTTTCACTTAAAAAGGTATGTATAGGCACCAAGCAATATATCTAGACAACTAGATGGTGTAGGGTGGGTCAGAGGGCTTTAACTGGAGTTGGATATATTTTAGTTTAAATACTTCCTCAGACGTGTTTTCACTGTGTTGACCTTAAACAAGTCTCATATTCTTCTTTCGCAAAATGGAAAATAACAGCACTTAACTCACAGAATTGTTAGGAGGATCCAGGAAGATAACATGTCTCAGCACTTTGCACCTTAAAGTGCTATATAAATGCTAGCCACTGTAGTTACTATCATTATTACTATGTTAAAATACCAAATATACCTTTTATTTCTATCATACTAAAGAAAATTTAAATAGTAATTTGTCACAGGACCATGAGCTTCAGAAAACGTAGCTCTAAGAATATATACATAGAATGTATTTAATTAGTGGGAAATAGCATAGTTAATGAAAGTTATTTTGTTTGCTTTTTTATCATCAAACTATTTTCATTTTCAGATATATGCTTGACCTTAGTATAAACAAGAAAACTGATGTAAATATATTCAAAAAAGTCAGTCTTTATGGGTCAGCTCTTCTCTCTGGATGTATACACTTCATCCATTAATAGGAAAGGATCAATTTCAGATTCATTGACAGCAGATAGAGAATTCTCTACTAGAAGTTAGAATGCGTGCATTTGGTTTGGCAATGCTGCCTGAAGACTGACAGAATTCCATAAAGTGTTGTCCATACCTTCAGTTTATCACTGTAATCTATCACTCTGCATTTCATATCAAATTGATTTTGACACATCCCATTTGAATAAAACAGTGGTAAAACTTGCATACTCATTTGCACTGCTATATTAATTGTTACACTTTTGATGCACTGAATACATGTACATAATTGGTAAAGTGCATGGGAATTAAGTCAAATTAGCCAACTATGCATTGTTTGAGAAAAAAAAAGTTCTTTTTGCCAAACTTCTAAATTGCTAGAGATGAAGAGTCTATTATGGGGTGGGGGAAGAGGGAGGGAGAGAGAGATTTAATTTGCATGTAGTTCATGTAGAATCATTTAAAGTGATACCAGACACTAGTTTAGTAAAACCATATTAGATACATGCTTAGAAAGTAAAAGTTGGCAAGGACATAACATGTGAGCATTGAAAAACTTATCAGTATAAAAGTATTTTAAGTATTGCATAATGAGTTCACTATTCAGTGAACAAGTCCTAAGTGATCTCCTTGCTATACAATGTACTTTGTTTATCATGACCAGACCCAAAGCTTATTCTGAAAATTACCAGTCTGGGTCAGTGACCTATAACTGCTAGAAAGCCAATGAGAAAAGGGTAAGGAAGACAGCCTGATGTATTTCAATAGAATCTCCCTAAAAAGAAAATATCTATATGAGGATGTGATTGACTATAGACACTACTCTTCTGGAGGTCAGTTATGTTCTTCTAAGTTCTGAAAACCGAATATTGGAATCTGTGATCAACTTTCTTGAAGCTTAAAAAAAAAAAGCTCCCTTAGCCAACACTTTTTCCCAATACAATCAAACCACAACACAATGTCTTATGATTTAAAAAAAAAAAAAGTAATATTAACATAAAAGTGGTTTTGAAAATAAGTTTGCAAATCTTTTAGAAAAATGTTACTATATTTATACAAGAATAGTCATAAATATGGTAGTAACAGCTCCTGGGGCAATATTTTCAACTTTTTTTTATAAGAAGAATATTATAGTCATAAAAGATACCATTATACCAACATTCACCTATAGAGAGTATTAGTTGACTTGTCTAGAATTCAGAACTTTGGAAACCTCAGCTCAACTCTCTGAGATTTGACTTGGGAACCTGGAAGTGAAAAGGCCTTTTTTATTCTCATAATCAGCCTAGACGCCAGTCTATGAGCTTTAGTCCATAGGAAAGGTGCTTTGAACACAATTCTTACAAGTTTAGCAGTCTGGTTCTGAATCTGCTTTACTCCTTGTCAGAAACTTTTAATCAATTATCAGTACTGATGATGGGGCACTTCGTAATAAAAGTAACATTGTTTTACCTTTCTATAATACTTCATAATTTAAAAATGAATTAGGCAAGTTTTGTAGTTTAGACAGCAACGGCCTGGGAGCCAGAAGACCTTTGAATCCCAGGTTTGACATAAGCCAGCTATTTATCTCTAAGGTTTAGTTTCCTTATCTGTAAAAGGAGATAGTAATACTTGTTTTATCTACCTCACTGGGTTGCTGTAAAGAAAGGTTTTTGTATGAGAATTATCAGTGACGTCCTTAGGGAATGCAACTTCAGTGAGTATAGAACACAACCCTTCTACATTTATTTGGTTGATTTTTAAATTCTTTGTAATTTTAATTCATATCTTTCCATAAGATATTCACAAGTAAGTACATGTCTAACTATGGTACTCCTGTATCCAAACAGATTCAGTGGTTCCCCATTGCCTCTAGGATAAAACACAAAGTAATTTATTTGCTTTAAATAGTCCTTTACAATTAGGCTCCAACTTATCTTTCTAGGCTGATTTTGTGTCCTCTATGTTCCAGTTAAATTGGTATATCTGATGTTTCCCATTCTCAGAATTCTATCTCTGGTCTCTATATAAATGTCTGGAATGATTCTCCTCCTCACCTCCACATCTTGAAATCCCTAGTTCATTTTAAGGTGATACCCAAATGCTACCTCCCTTGTTAGACCTTTTCCTGATCGTATTCCTCTGGTTGTGCATGCTTCCCTCAAAAATTGTACTGTATTTACTAATCTGTGCACATTTTGTTCTCACTAAAAACTGCATCTCCCTTGACCCTTTTTGAATATAAGCTCTTTGGGGGAAAGTTTTTTTTTTTTTTTTAAACTCTGTATCCCCTCTCCCGGTGCCTAGAATGGTGCTTAGCACTTCAGACACTAATAAATGGTTAATTGATATTGGAATACAAGTTCTATCCAACATGCTAGAAGCTTCCATGTGAATCTAGAAGTCCTGAGAGTGGAAGAACCACAGGCTTACAGATCCTACTTCCTTCCATCCAACATCCCCAGACACAACCCTGTGAAAATATGACCAGGGTAACTTGACTAGCTGCTCCTTCAGGAGTTGTAGCCATTGCCTCCTCGGTAACATAGTCAGGGAAGACATGGAAAAGAAAATTTTCACCAGTTAAGTCTTTTATAAGTGTAGCACTGGAATCTGATATGTTTTTATCAATACAAACTGACATTAAAGAAGATACATCAGTACCATCTGTTTCGCACCTGCACCCTGAAGACCACAGGATCTTTCCATATGAATTATAGCTGAAACCTTTTATCTGTGTTGTCTCTTCCATTAGAATGTGTTTCTTCAGAGCAAGGACTATCTTATTTATCCACTTGTATTGCCAATGCTTAGCGCAGAGCTTTGCACATACAAAGTGCTTAATAAGTACATTTTTCATTCAGAATTCTCTTCCTGATAGCTCTATTTCAATGCCTCTGTCCATACTGTGAAAGTGACCTGAGGTTTTCAAAGGCCATATTGGCTGAGTGTAAGCTCTGGCAGGTTCTACCAAACTGGAAAGGTTTTGAATAAATGTTGGCAAAAAACTGGGTCTGCTTCCTGAGGGATAGCCTAACCAAATTTGGAGAGGATTATCACCATAATGTTGGCGAAAAGATGATGACTTTTTGAGCTATGGTATCAGATAGACCAAAGTGGGGGGAGGGGTGTAGAAATCTGCTATCATTCAGATACAACTCTTGTTGTATAGATACTTCTTCTATGACCTCACTTTTAGAGTGATGATGGTGAGTGGTAGAAACTGGGGCAGAGAGGGTGAAGAACAAAGTCCTTAATATATAGATGAAAATTAATTTAAGTGATTGGACACTTAATGAGCCCTGCACTCACATTAATATTCTCTTTATAAAGGAAAAGACAGACTCTAGAAGTTTCAGCTAAATCTGGGGTTCAAAATCTTTTTTATGTCCCTTTTTCAGTCAGGTAAAGTCTACCCTTCTCAACATAACATTTTTAAATATATAAAATAAAATACATAGGATTAAAAAGGAAATCAATTATATTGAAATATACACATCAGTTTTTAAGTTCATAAATCCTAGGGTCAAGAACAGCTGAGCTAAATGGAAGGATTGCTCATATGTTCTCTTTGTCTATAGGAATAAAGCAATGAACAGAACTGGCTTCATCTTATGTCCAAAGGCAAAACACTCAATTCTCAAATGGATGAGTGATCTTATCAAAGTTCCTTTCCCTTGATGCAGATCACAACCCATTTATGACTTTCCATCTTATCAGCCCCTTATCTACAGGGATTCTACTCCATATTCTGGGGAAGAAGGATCTCTCTCTTAACATCTTAAGTATATAAATGGAATACATAAGCTGCTCATCAGCAACTTCTTTACTGTTTAACAGAAACCTCTTCATCCTAGAATATCGCTCTATTTCTGGAATTCATGCCTCAGAAGTTCTCCCTATCCATGTGGCCTCTCTCTGTGATTGGATGGTTCCTCTGAAAATCTCCATTTAAGAAAGGTATCTAGAACGGCCATGTCTTCTTTTTTTTACCACACTATATTATGGATTTCTCTTTCATACCCAAACCCTGACGACATAGTAGAAGCTACTCTCATCCTTCTTTTATGCCTTCAAGTTTTCTTTTCTATGTTGTTTTCTCCCATTACATTATAAGCTTCTTAGGGCAGTTTCCATTACTTTCTGCATGTATTTATGCTTAAGTCAGTGTCAGGTAAGGTCTTAAAAATGCTTATTGACTGAAAGTTTGGTTGGAATCAGGCATCCCTCATTTTTATTAGGTGACCATTCATCTTCATGTCATATTTACATTAATTTGATGAAATCCTTTAGTAGAAAGGATAAAATCCTTGTGGGTTTGCAATATGTTAGATCCTATTCATAGTCACAATATGACAATAGTACTCTTCTTTGCCTTTGGACAATAATTCATTTTCAGTTCTTCAAAGACTGGAGTATCCTGTGATAGCCATACAACAAGATCTGGGCAAGAGGGTTATGATAGCCAATGAGGTCTAACCAAAAGTCCAAAAACAAATTACTTTATGGTATACTTGGTCATCTTCCCTTGTGAGGTTCATAATGAGCATAAATAATCAGACTACTGTGAAGAAAATTGCAGTGCAAGCAACATCATTTGCTGCAGAGGAAGAAGGAGTAAAGAGAGATTCTATGAAGAATTTGGTAAGATCTTTTTTGTGGAAAGAAGAAGAAATTTTTATTTTATTTTAATTTTTTAACTTAATTAATTTGTTTTCAGTTTTCTACAATCACTTTCATAAATCTTAGATTTTTTCTTCCTCCCTTTACCCTACTTCCTCCCTTCCTTCCTCACCCCTCCCCGAGATGGCATGCAATGTTATATGGGTTCTACACATACATTCTTACTAAATACATTTTCACCTTAGTCATGTTACATGGAAGAATTAAAATGAATTGGAGAAACCATGAGAAAAACCAAAACAAAACAAAAAACAAGAGAAAATAGTCTTCTTCATTCTGCAATCCAATTTCATAGTTCTTTCTCTGGATATGAATGACATTTTGCCTCAAGAGTCCATTGGGAATTTTTTAGGTCCTTGCATTGTTGTGAAGGGCTAAGTCTACCAGAAAAATTCCTCCTATACTTTGGTTGTTGCTGTGTACAAAGTTCTCCTGGTTCTGATCCTTTCACTCAGCATCAGTTCATTTGGAACTGAAGGCCTCTCTGAAGTCTTCCTATTCATCATTTCTTATAGCACAATAGTATTCCATTACATTCATATGCCACAACTTGTTCAGCCATTCCCAAGTTGGTGGGCATCCCCTTGATTTCCAGTTCTTGGCCACCACAAAGAGAGCTGCTATAAATATTTTTGTACATGTGGGACCCTTTTTCATTTTTATAATCTCTTTGGGATACAGTCCTAGAAGTGCTATTGTTGGGTCCAAGTGTATGCACATTTTTGTAGCCCTTTGAAGAATTTGCTAAAACCTTCAAAAGTAAGTCAACTTGTAACTTAAAACTCAGTGACTTAAATGTGAATGTTGGCATGAAAGAAGAGAGCAAAAACATGCTGATGAATATGATCCAGTGTCAAGGAATAAAAAACGAAAAAAAGACTTGAAAACTGTACATTATGAATATTTTCTTCAAGAAGAGAGTAAAAATGTGCTGGATGTGGCAAGCACAAAATAATATATATTTATAACATAGACTACATGAAAACAGACAAGAAATGGCTAGTTATTGTCCTGGGAGACATTTAAGAATCATCCTCCTGTAAATAACATAATCCCTGAATATTTAGAGCAAAGATCAAAATTCAATATCAAACAAGAAGGATAAAGGTGAGGGCACTGTGTTTAATTAAAGCAGTTCCAATGCACTTAAAGATACTATGGACTCCAAAAACTGTGAAACTGGCAATAATAAAGGACATTGACTCTGGATAGTTTAGCTAATGAAAATAGTTATCACAAAAGGAAGAACCCCAAAATTGCCTCAAATTTGCCTCAATAAATATTCGCTCTCCTTGCTAATAAGGGAAAGATGGCATCCAAAGGCATAATTACTTTCAATCAAATGCTTATTTGAAAACTAAGATAGATAAAGCACAACGGAAGATTCTAAATTTATTATTTCACAGAGAAGCAAAAAGCAAGACAGAGAAAATAAATCTAATGTGCATTTGGAAGAACAACAAATGGATGACAAATAGAACAGATTTAGTATTTCCAAAAGAGTCAAGACTTAACAGTGACATTTGGGAGACAAAATTTCCCTATCATTTCAGTTACCAATGTACTATAAAGGGAAGTGGCAATGACATTTAAGATAATAAAATGAGTAATGGCTTAACCTAATCATATTCAGGGATTGATGTTCAAGATATGTTTAAAAAAGGGAAAATTCTCCCCCAAATAAAAGATGTCACAGATGTTGGTTTACCAAGATAAAACAAACAATAATAATCAAGGATATGTCAGCAACTATCAATCCAAATATCTACTTTCTGATCTCCATAAAATCTTTATGGGAATGATCTGGGTATGCATCAAGAATATCTGTGAATGAAAACATGAGAGGGGAACAAGAATGTTTTCATAGATGATCTACAGCAGAGTATTTTCATAGTCACACAACTGAGAATTGCAAAGAATAAATGTGTCTACTGTGTCTATGGTTTGCTGATATCAAAGCTTTTGGTATTATATAATGAACTTCAAACTTAAAAGTTCTTCACAAACAAGGTGTTTCCCATGCATGTGACAAAATCTAACAAGATTCTATGACAGAAACATCTGGATCATGTGACCAGAAGGATGGCAGATTAGTAACTTTCTCCAGACCCTTTTAATTCTCTAACCCTACATTAAAAGGAATTATGTACCACATGAAGGGCAACTACAGCTAAATACAAAGGACAAAGAAAAATGAACCTCAAGAAGGTAAGCTCCTTATGAATTAACAGCAGAGAACTCTAATCCTGAAAGCATTTAGAAGCATTTCCGTGCACAAGGTGACTCACACATATATGCCTTGGGACCAACAAGGAACACCCATCTCCAATGTTCTACATAGACTCTTCAGGTACCTTCTACCCCAAACCATACCTTGCCCTAGAGGTAGCAACAGGCACTAACTGCTCAGTCACTCTAGAGAGTGAGCAGTGTGCTAAAAATTTTGCTGCTTACTAGGGCCCATCTTTAGGACAAGTCACCTCAAAATATTCAGAGAATCTGCCTAAAATACCTTGCCTCCTTTCTTAGCACTCTGAAAACAGCAGCAGACATAGATTTATCCCAGTCACAAGAAAGACTAGAGGAAAGCCCAGGGAGGAATTGGAGTGGAATAACTAGAATTTGTGTCTATACCAAGGGGGGACTGAATATGAGGTGGCTCCAGTATTATGTAGGTGGGTATAAATATACACATACATATATAACATTTGTGTTATATATCATTTATCATTTTACCTCCAGCATGAATTTGTCAAGCCATTATTCTTCTCTTGTCTTAAATGTTATTGCCACTTTCTTATAATATACAAATTAAGTATATACATTACATATATGTATGTATGCAATATACCCAATATTACAAAGGAATTTAGAACAAGTACTCATGCCTATGAAACACACATCTCCAAACGTACATCCTGTATTCAAAGGTGAACCTAAAGAGGAAAGAGTGAGAAAATAATAGATAAACAAAGGCTGAAACACCTAAGATTTTAAAAAAAACTATTCAAGTTGCCATAGCACAAGATAATTCATAGGAAAGATTCAAATAACATATTCCAAAAAGCATAAGAAATCAAGCTGTAGTACCAAATGGCATATCATGTCAATGAGCATATATATCAATGAAAAATATGGATATGAAACAAAAATGATGCATTTGTGGCATTTCTACAAGGAAAATAAAAATGAAAACATTAGTAATTTTTTTTGTAAACACTCTAAACAATATAAACTCAAAGAAAGGCAAATAAATACAATTTCTAAGGAAAGAATAAGCAATGACATAAATTATCCCATGTTTAGACATAATTTTTAAAAAGAAGAGAAAGAAAAAGACTGGTCTAAGATATATTTTTAAAAGTACCATGGAGAGATTAAAAGTACAAAAATGTAAGCAGAATGTAAATAAACAATAGAAGTGAAGGAAGTAAAGGATAAGAAATGAAGCAGTGTGGCTACTCTAGAGGTGAACTGAGGTATTTTGAGGGATGGGGTTATAGAGTGGGAGGATATATAAAGCAACTGATAAGGGAGATAGAGATATGCATCCCTCTTAAGTCAATGGATGAAAAGAAAGGAGAGAGCAAGTCCTATACACTCTGAGAAAGAAGAGGATAATGAGAATATAAGAGCTAGGAGAAGACAGAGATTAAATTTGAGGTAATTAAATAGGGGAGTTCAATCTAATGGGAAAAGGGCATAGTCCACATGAGGGAAAATGTTTATTTCTGTGATGAGATGTGAAAACTTCATGATATGTTTATCATAGGTAACCTAAGAAGCAATGTGTTACCTCTTAGGATTAGTTACTAACTAGAAGAGCAGTGCAGTGGGATGTCAATGGGAATGGAGAATATATGAACCTAGACATGAATTGGTGCAGCCATTCGAAAAAAAAGTCATAGAGAGAGCAAAGAGCATAACTGGAACACACAGTATAAGACACAGAAGCATTTCTACCACATAGTGTTCATTCTAACATCACACTAGTGTAAACCCTTATTATCTCATGCCTGCACTGTTGCAATAACCTGCTGTTGGTTGCTCATTTTAGCCAAGGAAATTTGATACAAAGATGTTTTTTCCTATTTGCTCACTCCCCTTCTTCTTTGAGATGCATTAATTTGAAAAGTTTTTCATTTCCGTCTAATCAAAATAATATTTTTCGTAACTATTTCTTTTGGGGTAAGAATTCCACTCCTGCCCTCAGTTGTGAAATTTATACGATCTGTTTCTATTTGACTTCTTTTATTGTATGATGATTAATTTCTTTCTCCTGTTTTTCATTTATCTTGGAAGATGGTGTAAGATGCTGGGATAAGCCTAATTTCTGCCAGCTTGCTTTCCAATTGTACGAACAGTTCCTATTAAAAACAGAGTTCTTTTCTAAGTGATATATGTTTTCAAATATATTAAATACTAGGTCATGGAGTTCCAACATTTCTGATTATAACTTGTCTAGTTCCATTAATGTTTTGTTTGGTTTTACCATTTTCAAACTAATACAAAAGCTTTTGATGTCTGCTGCTATATGATAGAGTTTGAGGACTGAAAGTGATATTTCTCCTACATTCCTACAATTTTTCATTATTTCCTGTGCTATTCTAGATAGTACTTTCTGTACTACTTCTTGATCTTTTTAAAAATGAATAGTATTACTGTTTTATCTATATAAAATGCCCCTTTTCTAATTCAATTAGTATAGCATTAAAATAATACCTTAACTTTGAAAGTACTGTCATCTTTAATCTAATGCTCCAACCCAGCCATGAATACTGCATATTTATCTAGCTATTTAAGTTCATTATTTCTTTCAGGAGAATTTTGTAATTAAATCTGCAATTACTGCTTGTTTTTTAGTAGGCTGATGTCCAAGTATTTGGGGTGTTCTGTCATTATTTTGAATGAGATATCCCTTTCTTTGGTTGCCTATTTTTATTTTGTTATTGTTATAAAGAAATTATATTCATTTTGAGAATGAATGTTTTTTAAAAGAAAAGATTCTGTGAGAACTGCTAAAAGGGAATCATAAATACATTACATTTAGTTAAGCCAGTGTCATGGAGTCTAAATAGAAAGAGAAATTCCCTGTGCAAGGTTCTCCTCCATATATTCCAATCTGCAAATGATGTATTGATTAAAGCAGACCCTAGAACACTATATGACTTGTTCACTGAGATCCACGATCTTTAAAAGATTGGCCTAGTTGTATGTACTGGAAAAAGAAATAAAATGAAAAAAATCTGTGTTGCCCAGAGTATGACACGTAGTTGGATGGTCAGTATATTAAGTTACTCCATAAATATATTTATCTTGGACAGGAGCTTCAGATAGACAATGAGCAGAGCCCAGAATTGAAAAGAAAGAGATCACGCTGCATTCTATTTGGAAAATTGTGCAGCACTTTCAATGACCTTAAATTGTTCACTACCAAAAAAAAAAAAATCTCATCTTTTAAAAAATTTTTATTTTTTCTAATTCTAAATACACTAAAATCCCCAATAACATTCTCATATACAAAGTCAGACAGAAATATTATATGTAAAATCATAAATCTCTCTTTAATATAGTTTGCTTTTTAAAAGTATATAACAGATTCAACATGATATTTCCCAGGCTGTCTTCCTTGTTTGTATTTCCCTCTGAATTTTTTCTGTTCCCTTCTGTAATTTTTTTTTAAATGAGTCAATGACCCTTTCTTGTTTCTTTTTATTTTGGGGGGCAGTATTATTGTTAACTCTCCCTTTCCCCTATACCCAATTCCCCATCTAAAAGAAAAATGGAAAATAAACACAATCCATGTAACAAAATAATTAGAGTCAAATTAACTTTTTCAATGAGCAAAAATGTATGTCTCCTTCTGTATCTTGGACCCACCAAACCCTCGTTCACGAGGTAGGTGACATTTTTCGTCACAGACCTTCTGGACTCATGGTTAGTCATTGTGTTGACCAGGGTTCACAAATCTTACAAGCGATTTTTCTTTACAGTATTGTTTTTACTGAATGAATCATACTAGTTCTGATCATTTCATCCTATATGAGTCCATATAAATCTTCTCAAGATTCTCTGAATCTATACCTTTTATTATTTCTAACAGTGTATAACATTCCATTTTAAAATATCCCATTACATTCATATACCATAATTTGTTCAGTCATTGCCTAATTTATAATTATACCCTTGGTTTCCAAGCCCTTGCTATAACAGAAAAGAGCTACTATAAATACATTTTGTGTACATACTTTTTGTCCACTTTTTTGTATCCTTTTTTTCTTTGATCTCTTTGAGATCTTTGAGGTCTAAGAATTGTGTCAATGAGCTAAAGGTTATATTTAGTGACATTTTAGGTATCATGACAAATTGTTTTCCAGAATGGGTAGGTCCATTCATACATCTACCAAGAGTACACCAATAGCCTTTCTTCCTGAAATTCCTACAATAATTGTCATTTTTATTTTTTGTCATCATTGTCAAATTGATGAATGTGGTGAAGGACCTCAATTGTTTGCATTTGCATTTTCAATTAACTATTAGGATCAATTTTTCATATAACTGTGTATGGTTCTTTAAATGTCTGGTAGAATTCATTTGTGAATCCATCTGATTGTTTAAAGGGAAATTTGGGAGAGTTCAGGTGAGTTTCTGTATCCACTCTGCAATATTGCCTCCACTCCCCCCCCCAATTTGTTTAAGACATGAGTTTTTATATTCATTTGGTAGTTATTATGTTACATCATGCGAGATCCTGGTCAAAACCCAATTTCTGCCAGATTGCGTTTCAATTTTCCTATTAAATTGCCAGAAAACTTTTTTTTCATTAAACAGTGAGTTCTTATCATTATTCTGCCTTACTGAAGGTAATACCTTCCTTGTGGTCCCTTAGATTCACAACCTAAATAACATCCTTGCTCTGCCTCCTCATCTACACCTATTGGCTTCTCTAGATTCCTTCAAGTCTTAACTAAAATCTCATCTTCTTCAGGAAGTCTATCCTAGCCCCTCTTAAATGTATTCCTTTCCCTCTGCTAATTATTTCTTATTTATCCTGTGAACAGCTTGTTTGTATGTACTTGTTTGCATGTTGTCTTCCCCATTACATTGTAAGCTCCTTGAGGGCAAGGACTATCTTTTGCCTCTTCTTATATCCCCAGCACTTATCAGAATGCCTGGTACATAATAAGTGCTTAATAAATGTTTTTTGACTGACTGAACAAAGTTGCCAAGGCATTGCTTAAGTTGACATCTATATCTGGATTCCATCAATGAACAGCCAGAGACAGCCCTCCCTATTTAGTAAAAGCAGGACCTTGCCCCATCTTTAGCCCTACCTGTGACAAAATTTTATTTTTTAACAAAATTCTAAACCTAGATTTTCTCACCTGTTTTGCAGTTTCTTAATATTTTACCAGAGTGGTCTTCTCTAAATTCCATCCATTTCATTCTCACCCCAAATTTATTAATTTGTGATCCTCAGCAGGCTCATTGAATGTCATTTCTCTAAACAATGACAATAACACTAAGTACTTTAAGATTTACAAAACACTGTACATGTATTACTTAATTTATTCCCCACCACAATTGTGTAAAGGAGGTGCGATTATTATCAGCACTGCTTTCCAGGCTAAGAGAGGTTAAATAACTTGCCCAAGTTTATACAGTTTGCAATTTTGAGAAGAAAAGTTCAAACGTAGGTCATCCAGACTTCAATTTCATTACTCTATCCACTATACTACATAGCTGAGAGTCAATTGATACCCAATAGCCAGTCATGAGAGCCAGTGTCTCCAAAGCAATGTTTTATTTCCCAGTCAGACTAGTGTAATCATCTTGATTTCCCTATCGTTTTTTGGCTAGCTGATTTTCAGAGCTGGTCAACACCTGTATGTCCTTCAGGTGAGGACTTAATATAACATACTCTCTATGTTCCTGTGCGCCGGAAGATTAGCTCTACTACAACGCTTGCAACTTCAACTATTATAAAATTAATACACATATAGCATAGAGAGTCCCATTAAATATTTTGTTTATTTAAAAAGTAATATTAACATGCTCGATTTGTTATCTACTCCCCTGCTGATTAATGAACTTGAGGTTGTAACCTAACTCTTGTTCTGCATTCTGCTGATCTTTTAAAGTCTCCATGAGAGAACTAAGAGACTTTATGGCATATTGTAATCAACTCTGGAATTAAATAATGTACTGATGTTCCTTGGTGACAAGGTTAATTAGCTGTAGAAGCAAAATCAGGTTAAGGGCACACAAAAACCTGATATACCAATTGGGATATAAAACTTTTTTTTTCCCCAAAGTGAGATCACTGGAAAGAGAAATGGTCATTACAGAGGAAGCCATAAGAATAGTGGATAAAGAGAAAGACCACCAATAAGAGGTGGAAAATAAAATTCACTTAGATTTGGAAAAATATCCAAGTTTTGTGGCTGATTGCTATAACTTAACACTTCCAAATATTTGGTAAATTCACAGAACCCAGGGCTTTTTTCTTCCTTGCATATTTGTAAATCTTGCTCTAAAGCAGTGGTAGGGGTAGATGTGCCAGGCATACCTATCATACACCATATTTTAGGATTGATTATAGCCATATTCAGGTGGTTATATTCATTTAGCCTTCAGCATTATACCTCATAATACTACTTGAGGCATGCTACAATCCCAAGAAATAGACTGTCTGTAGCGCCTTATAGCTCAATTATTATCTTAACATATTGAAGCTTCCCTTGAATTAGCAATTCTAGGTATGTGTGTTTATTCTGCAGAAAAGTCCTTGAGTGATTTGCAATGGAGGTCATTTTTCTTGTTAGCTTACTTTAAGAATCAAAAGATGATAAATTCAATGCAATTTTAGTTTTACCAACGCTAGCTTCTATTTTATTCTGCTTTGTTTCATTCAAGTAATGTGCTTTATTTTCTGGAAAAGCAAAAGACTTTCTCTCCTTCCCACTTCAGATGCTATTGGTCACCTATAAGAAAACTGGACAAAATGCACATGCCTAATATCACTACCTGTCAGTACCCTGTTAATTTCTTTTTCTTCCCCCTCCCAGTTTAAAGACATATAAGTAGTCTAATTGAAAGTTGGACTGAAAGAAATGTCAAGGTTAGCAGTAAATCTGAGGGGGAGAGAACAACACAAAACATGTAGAAATATTATAAATTATCTTTAGAACAAATGCCTTTGATTCCAAAAGTGACAAGGGTATTAGATTTGGAGACAGGAGAGAGCTGAAATTGAATCCTGCTTCCTTATGACACTTATTAACTGTGTGACCGCTAGCAAGTCACTATCACTTCCCCCTCAGTCTTCTCATCCATAAAATAGGGATAAAATAGCATATGTATGATAAGATTGTTGTGGATATCGAATGTGCTATTCTTGTAAAAGACTTTGCACACTACGTAGTACTACATGAATGTTGGATATTTTTGTTCATAATAATAATGTGTGATCTGATTTTCAGCTGCGTATTCTGTCTGTAGCTACAATGGGGTGGTAATATAGTCAGAAGCAGGGTGGAGTAAACTGAAGTCAGTTTCAAGTTAGTTTACAAATTTTCTGCTCTGAATTTTTCACAAGTGTAAATCCTGTTTTCTCATTATTTTGGTCACACCCCTAAACACTGTGCAATCCTCTTTAAAATGTAACACATGGAGGTACAAAAACTAAGGAGTAAACATTGCTCTGATTTGGGCCACACACAAACAGTGTCACAGAGCAATAGAGCCTGGAAGGTCCTGGGGGAGCTTTAGCAGCTTCTCTTTGCATTCATCGAAGGTGTAAATCTATCTTTCTAGAAAAAATTCAAGAGCATGAGGAAAATAATGAGTATATATTTTCAAGAAGAGTAAGAATTATATAGAAATTAATAGATTACATATGCAAACACACACAAACTGCCACAGTCACCTATGTGCCATAACAAAAAAAAAATAATAAAAGAAGTTCTTGTGTAATGTTAACAGATGAGGAATTTAACTTATATTAACAGTCTAACTGAATTTCCTGAAATATTTCACGATGGCACACCTACTCAAAAGAGCTTGCCAGAATTTTCTCTCCATAGATGTCTCTTGTAGATATAAGATGTTGTAGATGAGAAAATATTCAGCATCATTTATCTTTATAAAATTTTCAACATTTTTCACACTTTTTTTCTCCAAAGGTTTTACTTTAATAAGTATGGGGATAAGAAGACCATCATTTGTGCTGAGTCAGTTCAGTATAACAAGCACATATTACTTAAAGACAAGAATTTTCTTTTCAGAATGTATCAGTTCTACAAGCAGTTATACCTTTTGTTCACTGAGAACCTTCTGGATTAGGTGAGTTCCTGGAGACTCAGTCTAGAGGCATGATGGCAGAAGAGAAGCAATGATGAATTTGGAGTCTGGTACCTGAGACTGAAGCAATCTGGCTCGATAACTAAATACAGACCTTGGGCAAGTCCTTTAATTTCTCTGTACCCGTTCCTTCAGCTGTTAACTCAATAGGTTGGCCTAAATTATCTCAAATGTCCCTTCTGTGTTTAATAACAATAATAATAATAACTCACATGTAAACAACACTTTATGGTTTTCAAAGAACTTCTCACCACAAAATATTACCCTTCACAGTTCTCACAATTCCATTATTTAATTATTGAAATGTAAAGAAAATGTTCATCAAAAATGTTCCTTTAATTCTGATGAAGGATACAGAAAGTCACCAGCATTATTGAGATTCTAACATTTGCTCCAGTCCCTTCACCCCACCCCACACCCCAAAATCACACAAGCATATTGTGGATAACTGACCAGAGCCATGCTATATTAGCAATTCCTGCTAAGTAGAACCAGCGCAGCCTTTTCAACCATTTTCAACATCTTTTGTGGTGCAATCAAGCAAGCAGTGACCTGACTGGGTTATAAATATGGTCCACACCAGCAGATTGTCCACCTGCTATCCCTTTCTTTTCCCACGTGAGCAGCTTCTCTCCTTTTGTCAGCCATATGAACCACCTATCTTCTTTCAGGCATACATTTCCCTGATGACCTTTCTTTCCTCCCATTCTTCACAGAAATCTGGTTAATTCAATTCATTTCAGGTATGGTGGGATGTGGTTAATTCAAACCTAGACAAGTTATAGGATTACTGATTTTGAAAATTGGGAGGGACCTCAGTTGTAATCTCGTCTGACCCACACAGGGAAGGAATCCTTACTGTAAGGTCTTCCAGGAGAATTTGGACAATAATTTGTTGAGTATGTTATAAGTGGAGATTCCTTTCTGGCATGGGTTGGACTAGAGACCACTGAAGTCTCTTCCAAGTCTCAGATTCTGTGATTCAGAAGAGTCTAATCCCTCCTCTGCATTACAGTCCTTCAGATATCTGAATAGAAATGACATTCCTATCCCTCAATAAGTGCTTTCCTCTCTAGGTCAAACATGTTCGGTTTCTTTGGCCAAGCTCCACCTAACATGATCTCAAGTACCTTCCTCATCCTGACTGCCCTCCTCTGCACGCACTTCAGTTTCTGAATGCCCTTTGTAAACCATTGTGTCTAGAACTGAATGCAACACTCCAGATGAAGTCTGATGAACACAGTATAGTGAGATTGTCTTCTCTCTATTCCTCAAATCTATGCCTCACTTAAAGTAGCACAAGGTTACATTTGCTTATCATACTACTAACTCACAATGAGCTTAAAATCCCCTAAAACTCCTGGTCTTTAAAAAAAAAACCAACTGCTTCTTAATCAGC